>NC_083638.1:982500-1250000 GCF_963576545.1 Limanda limanda | reverse complement strand
TTATATCGTTATGTTAAAGCAGATGATAATAAAAATAAACTCTATTGGTAAAGAACATTTCATTCAAGACATTAAGCTCAAAGGGACGATAGCACCTGTGGTTTGTTTCACACGGACCATAATATATATATAAATAATATATAATTAAAAATATATATAATATATAAACTGTATCGTAAAGTGTTCTCGTTATCAGATCATCAGCCACTTAACACAGCATCGTGGAGGATTCCTGAGGTCACCAACACACAGTCTGGACCCAGGGCCTGGACCGGGGTCCTGAACCCAGGGCCTGGACCCACGGCCTGGACCCAGGGCCTGGACCCGGGGTCTGGACCCAGGGCCTGGACCCGGGGCCTGAACCCAGGGCCTGGACACAGGGTCTGGACCCGGGGCCCAGGGGGCGCTCTACAGTCATTCCCCAAGAAGACTGACATGCAGCACGTCTTTGAACAATGTTAAAGTATTTAAAAGGCAGGAAAAATTAATGAATTTCCCTTTTAGTTTCCAGACTCTGTTCCTCTGACCTCGGCTCTGACTCAGGAGACCTAACCCACCTTTCTGTGACTCGTGCTTCTCCGTTTTGCCCTGGTACTCGAAGCCCATGGCGCTCTTGTCCACCTTGTCGGTCTCGATGCCAAACTTTCCTCCAAAGCCCTTCGTGTAGTCTGTAAAAGTCGAGAAGAGAAGAGTCAACTCACAGGAAAACGCTTCCTATAAATGTTGCATCTTCTTCGTCAGCATTGAATGAATCTAACTTTGAAGCAAGTTGATCTGAGTTTCACTGTTTTGTTCAAACTCGGAGCCTCTCGTGTTTCAGACGTGTCCAGCTGCCATTATCGGAAGAATAGAAATTCATGGTCACACTTCCCCAGAAAACCAGCTGGGTCGTAAACCAGCTCCAGACTCCGAGACGCTGGCAAATCAGGGTTCACTCCTCACATGCAACTGAGAGCAGGTGAAAGCAAACACATTCTTTGGGGACTGACATGCGCAGACACGGCCTGAGGAATGAAGAGGCTGAAATGCTAAATAACAGGATTGGTCCGGACCTGCAGGCCGACGTGTCTGAGGGCGTGAGTGAGAATCCATCGCAGGTCGGGACAAACCTTTCTGGGACTCGTGCTTCTCTGTTTTCCCCTGGTAGTCGAAGCCCATGGCGCTCTGGTCCACGCGGTCTGACTGCACGCCGTATCGGCCTCCGAACCCGGTGGAGTAGTCTGCACAGGGGTCAAAGGTCAGGGTGAGGCAGCTTGTAGCACACAGAGGTCACGGAGCCGCCTGTTGCCAAACTCTCCATCAGAACTTGAACTGACACGAATGTAAATGAAAACAGCAGAAACACAATCCCTGCCTTCGTCATCATCGTGAGAATGATAAATGCATTTATCATAATTATGTATTATATCAGAAACGTTTTACTCCCTAAAATCCATATCAGTCAGACGCAACTTGAAAGCTGGTTTCAGATAAAGGACGAAAATTGGGAACCAGACGTTCACACAAGAATTTCCCTCGACCCTCTGACCACGTGTGGATATGATTTACGTGAGTGTGACAGTTTTCTGGATGGAATCGATAACAGCGATAACAGCAGCTGCAGGTGGAGGATGTAACGAGCGGTGGTGGAGCAGGACCTCACCTTTCTGAGAGGCGTGTTTCTCCGTCTTCCCGGCGTACTCGAACCCGACCGCCGACTGGAACCACACACAAGAAACAAACTCACTCAGCCACTTTTTCTGTTTTACTGTTAAAAGCTGTTTCATTAGAAATCTGTCCAGATCGACTCCACACGTCCCTTTGTCCCCAGTCTGTCCCCGATGGTTGTGGACAGTAAAACACTCAGCACCCCAGATGATTGGCATACTAATAACCGCCAGGTAAAAAAGCGCTCACAAGGCGCTGGATGCTTCCTGAGCCCATGATACTGGAGTGGATAGATATAGTAAATTACATTTATGTTATGGAAAGGATTACTTTCTCCCTTTGTCTTCAGAAAACTGTGTTCATCCAAATATGGAGCAAATGGGTGAGATTTGTAAAACCCCTAATGCTAGACTTTGTGGAAGTATGGAATGAATGACCCGTTCTCTCTCAGATCACCTCTAACATGTTGTTGTTTTTTATTCGGCTTGTTTTTATTCATTTATTTGTTTTTCTCTACTGATCTGTGATTATTGTCTACATGTACCTCTCCCAAAATGTACAAAATTACCCAATTTTGAAAAAGGTTGACGGCAGAAGAAAGAAAATTGCCCTTGGGTTTTTGTAAACAACGGTCAAAAAAAAAAATAAAGAATATAAAAAATTGTCTGCGTGCTGGACAGAAACAGGAAGTACCTTGTCCACGCGGTCGTCTAGAACTCCGAACTTCCCCCCGAAGCCCTTGGACGTGTCCGTCTGGGAGCAGTGTGTGGACAACTTGCTCTGGTAGTCGTGACCCACAGCGGACTGAGGGAATCAAGGACATGAGGAACATCACAAGGTTTATCTGGTGTGTTGATACTGTGACACACAAAAGAGCAGGAAACACGGCCTGAGGTTTGAAGGGGTGACGACGCCCAGTGTGTGTGTGTGTGTCTGTGTGTGTGTGTGTGTGTGTGAACAGTGCTCAGTCATCACATTCATGCGGCAATGACCACACAACACACAGAGAGAGAGGTGTGTGGACATGCACACACACAGACACACACACACACACACGAGGTAGTGACCTGGTTTAAATTCAGCTTCAGGAAAAAACGTGTTTTAATCCTGGAAAAGGAAAAAGCAGCAGGAGCAGATTTGATGGATCAAACTTCTCGTATCCCACAGAAGATCAGACATGTTCTTCAGACTCGAGTGGAAACATGAGGTCGTGGATCTGTGTTGATGGAGTCTACACAGACCGGGACTCACTGGTCCAGCTTCATCTGGTCTCAGGTCTCTACCTTGTCCATGCGGTCCTGCTGCACGCCGAACTTCCCTCCGTAGCCGTGCGAGGCCTTGGGCCCGGTGTCCTGCTCCTTCTGCTTCAGGCTGGTGTGCTCCGTGGACACCGTCTCCCGCAGCTGGTGGATGCTGAACCACAGAGGACAAGGAGGTCAGAGCCGGGCCTTCGACATGCATGGGGGACGGGGACGGGACATTTGACTGTTCCTCACTTGATGTGCTCCTGGTGTCCTGAGCCGGCCACCGTCTTGGCGCCCCAGCGCTGCTCCTTCTCCGACACGTCATTCTACAGGAGGAGGGAGAGATGAGGAGAGTGGAGGAGGACACGAGGGGACACGAGGGGACACGAGGAGGACAAGGGGACACGAGGAGGACACGAGGACACGAGGAAGACACGAGGAGGACACGAGGAGGACATGAGGACACGAGGAGGACACAAGGAGGACACAAGGGGACACGAGGAGGACAAGGGGACACGAGGGGGACACAAGGAGGACACAAGGGGACACGAGGAGGACACAAGGAGGACACAAGGACACAAGGAGGACACAAGGAGGACACGAGGAGGACATGAGGACACGAGGAGGACACAAGGAGGACACAAGGAGGACATGAGGACACGAGGAGGACACAAGGAGGACACAAGGAGGACACAAGGAGGACATGAGGACACGATGAGGACACAAGGAGGACACGAGGAGGACAAAAGGACAAATGGAGGACACGAGGAGGACACAAGGACACATGGAGGACACAAGGAGGACACAGGGAGGACACAAGGAGGACAAGAGGAGGACACGAGGAGGACACAAGGAGGACACGAGGACACAAGGAGGACACGAGGAGGACACGAGGAGGACAAGAGGACACAAGGAGGACACAAGGAGGACAAGAGGGGGACACGAGGAGGACATGAGGACACAAGGAGGACACGAGGACACAAGGAGGACACAAGGAGGACACGAGGGGGACACGAGGAGGACATGAGGACACAAGGAGGACACGAGGACACAAGGAGGACACGAGGAGGACACAAGGAGGACACAAGGGGACACGAGGAGGACAAGGGGACACGAGGAGGACATGAGGACACGAGGAGGACATGAGGACACAAGGAGGACACAAGGAGGACACAAGGAGGACATGAGGACATGAGGACACAAGGAGGACACAAGGAGGACATGAGGAGGACACAAGGAGGACACAAGGACACAAGGAGGACACGAGGAGGACACAAGGAGGACACAAGGAGGACACAAGGAGGACACAAGGAGGACACAAGGAGGACATGAGGACACGAGGAGGACACAAGGAGGACACAAGGACACAAGGAGGACACGAGGAGGACACAAGGAGGACACAAGGAGGACACGAGGAGGACACGAGGAGGACACGAGGAGGACACAAGGAGGACACAAGGAGGACACGAGGAGGACAAGAGGAGGACACGAGGAGGACACGAGGAGGACACGAGGAGGACACGAGGACACGAGGAGGACACAAGGAGGACACAAGGAGGACACAAGGACACGAGGAGGACACAAGGACACATGGAGGACACGAGGACACATGGAGGACACAAGGAGGACACAAGGAGGACAAGAGGAGGACACGAGGAGGACACGAGGAGGACACAAGGAGGACACGAGGAGGACACAAGGAGGACACAAGGAGGACAAGAGGAGGACAAGAGGACAAGAGGAGGACATGAGGACACAAGGAGGACAAGAGGACACAAGGAGGACACGAGGAGGACACAAGGAGGACAAGAGGAGGACAAGAGGAGGACACAAGGACACAAGGAGGACACGAGGAGGACACGAGGAGGACAAAAGGACACAAGGTTACATTTCATTTAGCTGACGCTTTTATCCAAAGCGACTCACAATAAGTGCATTCAACCCCGAGGGAACAAACCCAGAACAACAAGGATCAAGAAAGTACGATTTCTTTAAAAATAAAGCAAAACTACAAAGTGCTATAAGTAAGTGACATTTAAGTGCTACTAAATTGTTAGTTTCAAAAATTGTTAGAAATTTTTTTTTTTAAATTAAATGGAGGCGAGCACACAAACCTCAAAGTCCGGGTCGGTCTCCCAGTCGTCTCCTCCGTCGTCCAGCGGCACGCTGACCGTCTGTCCTGCTGAGGCCTTCCACATCTTCAGAGAGGCTGCGTCACTGCAACTGAAACACAGAGAGACACGTCACAGGGGGGGGGGGGCAGACTGAGGAGCTCAGGGAGACAACCTCCAATAGGGCTGAACGATTAACTGCATTTGCAATAAAATCGCGATATGATAAAATGCGATTTCCTAATCGCAACGTGCGTGATTATCACGTGCGAACGAGAGTAGGGCGCCGGGCCGCTGTCCTCACCCGCAGACAGAACGCCGCGGGACAACAAAACGCCGCTGATCCAGAAGATAGCGAAGCAGGCCTGGGTCCGGTCCGTCCTGTGGACACGCTGTATAGAGACAGACTCAGAGGACGGGTTCGGTCCGACCTGTGGACATGCTGTATAGAGACAGACTCAGAGGACGGGTCCGGTCTGACCTGTGGACACGCTGTATAGAGACAGACTCAGAGGACGGGTTCGGTCCGACCTGTGGACACGCTGTATAGAGACAGACTCAGAGGACGGGTTCGGTCCGACCTGTGGACACGCTGTATAGAGACAGACTCAGAGGACGGGTCCGGTCCGACACAGAAAGACCTGGTTGGACTGAACTCTGGTTTGAAACCTGGTTCTTTGTGGTTTTCTGCTGAGTTTCATTATTTGTTCAATCTGCTGGACCTTCGAGTGGACAACAAGGACATCTTGGTCTCTAGAGGTCAACGAGACTTTAGAAAGACCCGGTTCTGGTCTGATTCTGGATCTTATCCAGACCTCGGATCTCAACCAGCTTCCTGTGCTGACGCTGGATCCCGACCCGATGCGTCAGGAGACGTGTCCCCGGAGACGTGTCCCCGGAGCAGCCTCCTCCGGACCGGGCCCAGCCCTGTGGACCGGTGACCCGGGTCAGGAGAACCGCACCCATCTGCCGCCCCCCCCCCCCCCCCGGGCCCAGGAGCGAGAGGAGGCCCGCAGGAGGGAGGCTGCTCCGGGGAACGAGCCGCCGCTGCTCCCGGTGCGGACCCGGTTCTCCGGTGCGGACCCGGTTCTCCGGTCGGACCACACGAACCGGGTCGGACTCGGTTCTGTCACCTGACGGTTGAATCATTTTCCACCAGAACCGGAAGCTCTCATTCCTGCTCCCGGGTCCTGCCGCCTCTCAGGCTCCGGACCCGGGGCCAGCACCTCGCCACCGGTCGAGGCAGAACCGGACTCAGCGCTCCGAGACATTTTAATAAAAACACGTTTGACTGGGTTTCACTTCCTGTCCCAGTTCCCTAGCTAGCTGGCTAATGCTAACACGCCTCCTGCGGGGAGCCG
The DNA here is from genome assembly GCF_963576545.1 of Limanda limanda. Classification (NCBI taxonomy): domain Eukaryota; kingdom Metazoa; phylum Chordata; class Actinopteri; order Pleuronectiformes; family Pleuronectidae; genus Limanda; species Limanda limanda. The sequence continues at coordinate 1,243,637 of NC_083638.1, read as the reverse complement.
GAGCCGCCGTGTGGCGTCGCGTCCCGGCCCCGGGCTCCGGGTCCCGGGCTCCGGTACTCACCGGCTGCGGTTCCGGTCGGAGGGCTCGGTGAGTCGCTGCTGTGTCCCCGGTGTCCGCGCTCCGCTTCCGGATCCAGCTTCAGCTTCGAACCTGCGACGAGTCCGTCCGGATCACTTCCGGCTCTCCCAGTATCCAGCGCTGACGTCAGTGGGTGGGCGTGGACAGGGAAGCATTTTCCTGAAACTTCAATTTTACTAAAAACGCGTTCAAATTGTTTTTATAGGTTGTACTTGTAAACAACAATAATAAAAATACAAGCAAATAATTTATAAAATGGATACAAGTTGCAATGTTTAGACAGTTATGTAATATTACATAATACTGAAATAATATTAGTACTAGGGATAGGTTGTAGCACTAACGGGCCCGAGCACAGGCGGTTTCAAGCCTGTTGCGGTCGGTGGAGAGAGCGATCGATGACCAAGCGCACGTCTTCGCGTTGCCTGCGTTTTTCGCTCTGCGACAAGGATAAACGCTTCACTTCCTGCGTCTGCCACGCGAAGTCGATCCTTGCCGCTTAATTGCTCATTACGGTCCACGCCATCAAATAGCACATCACACTGGGAAGGTTCTGTCCTGGGTCCTCTCCTCTTCTCTCTGTACACCAACTCTCTCACTCGCATGGCTTTTCCTACCATAGCTATGCTGATGACACCCAACTAATCCTCTCTTTTCCCCGATCAGAAACACAGGAAGCAGCACGAGTCTCTGCCTGTCTGACTGACGTCTCTCAGTGGATGACCACACACCTCCTGAAAATTAACCTTGACAAGACTGAGCTAATCCTTCCAGGGAAAGACTCTCCCACCCACGACCTGAATGTTAACTTGACAACTCCGTGCTGACCCCCACTCAGACCGCCAGGAACCTGGGTGTGACACTCGACTGCCAACTCTCCCTGACTGCCAACATTACTGCAACAACACGCTCCTGTAGATTCATGCTGTACAACATCAGGAGAATACGCCCCCTTCTCACTCAGAAGGCGGTGCAGGTTCTGGTCCAGACTCAGGTCATCTCACGCCTAGACTACTGTAACTCCCTCCTGGCAGGTCTACCGGCTAGTGCCGTCCGACCTTTGCAGCTCATCCAGAATGCAGCAGCTCCACTGGTCTGTGGCCTGAGTTCCCTTCACTGGTTCCCAGTGGCCGCCCACATCCACTTCAGAACATTGGTACTTGAGTACCATGCTGTGAACAGATCCGGTCCAGTCTACATCCAGGACCTGGTCAAACGTTACACCCCCGCCCGTTCACTCTGTTCTGCTTCGGCCAATCGGCTCGTTGCTCCTTCACTGCTAAACACTCATCACCATCACGACTGTTTGCTGTCCTGGCTCCTGAACGCGGGAACCAGCTCCTCATCGACATCCGGACATCTGAAAGTTTACACATCTTCCGCCGCAAACTAAAAACATTCCTCTTCCGACTGTACCTTGAATAAAAAAAATTAAAAATTAAAAAAAAAAAAAATTTAAATACTAAAATTTTTGGAAGCTAGCAATTTAGTAGCACTTCAATGGCTCTTACTTAAAGCACTTTGTAGTTTTGCTTCATTTTTTAAGGAATTGTACTTTCTTGATTCTTGTTGTTCTTGGTTTGTACCCTCGGGGTTGATGCACTAATTGTAAGTCGCTTTTGATAAAAGCGTCAGCTAAATGAAATGTAATAATTTTATGTAAATCAAATGATAGTTGTAAAAAAAAAAGCTTACTTCCTGTTGCCAGTATGTGGCGCCATCCAGTGGCGATTTTAGCCTGAAATTTCTGGTGGGGCAATTTTGTATGACGTCATGTCACCATCACAAAAATAGAGGTAGCTGATTATTATAAGCAGTAGGCCTATATAGACCAGTAAGATATACTATGGGCTGCATTTTGAGTGCCAGCAGGGGGCAGAAATCCTATTTGAAATACATTTCACATGCTTCAGCGCTCAGCCCGACACAAAGATGTTGCCTATACTACAGCATTAAAGTAAAATGATTATAACAAAGTAAAAAGGTTAGACAGACACATAGCTCAAATAACTTGCATAATTTATTAATTTATTATAATCAACATGAGGCGACATGCACCAGCTTCATCTGCACAACACTTTGTGTTTTCCTCCCTAACTAAAGAAGGCCTGCAACTGTTTAGAGTCATTGCTAAATGTCATGGATAATGGAGTTAATTTCTATATTCATTATATATTATATATTTAAATGAACACTTATTAGAACAATGTTTATCTTTGGCTTTCTGATTTGATACACTTGAGATAAGAACCAAGTGTTTTATTTTTCTTCTTTGCCATAAGAGACAGAACACGGTCAGCACAGCTGTGTCCTTCAGGCTCGTCCAACCCTAATTAAATGATAGGCAACATAAAAGTATGGCATTATTGTAGAGGAAGTGTTACTTATGAACAAAGTTTGTATCTTTATTTTCTGTGGATATTCAACTACTGATTTTGAATATGGTTTTGGATTAAACTGTGCACTACCAAGACAATGCATGTACTGTGTTGAGTTCTTCCACATTATTAGTATTGCAAAGCTTATTCTCCAACACACTCATCCTCATAAAATAACGCTTCTCTCAAACACACAGACAGAAACACACACGAATCAAATGACTCCAAAACAAGACTATAATGCTTGTGAGTCAAGTTTATTCACACACACATTCACGCTACTTTGCATGTAAAATAAAATAAAATATATTTTTGCCACAAAGTACAGATATGCAGTATTTAGCTTTCTGCACAACAGCGCCATCTGGTGGGGCAGTGCCCCACCTTCCCCTGATGTAGAAACACCACTGGTGCCATCGCTATTATTACGTACAGACAAATATATCCGTTCAAGTAGGCGCTCTGATGTAGCGTGAGCAATTTTGTGTCAATTGGACAATGTTACAACAACTTACTTTTCACACTGATCAGCAGGTGGCGCTATGACCCTGAACTAATATTAATATATGGGTGTTTTCAGGTCACGATTGTGATCATAGGTCAGTAGTTTGGAGCTGGTTGGATAAAGCAAGGTCAGTGTTTGATTGACAGCTGATCTCTGTGCGGAGCAGAAACGTCACCACGACGACCTTTGATCAACAAACATGGAGACAAAAGAAGTTAAAGATTTACACACAGAATCTAAATCACTGCTTTTAATGACTCGAGTCTATTTGAGTTTACAGAACTCAGCTGTGTATCCATAATCAACCTCAACTCCAGCACAGAGAGGCTGAGTGAATGTGGTCTGGACTCTGTGGAGGAGAGTCATGGTGCCAGAGAAGCTGTAGAAGGACAGAACACCTGCACTGTGATCCAGGTACACTCCTACTCTGGAGGACACAGGACCAAACACTGGAGTCTCGTGGATGCTGTTGTAACGAAAGTAATATCTTTTTCCATCACAATGTAATGACCAAGATTTATCATTGAATCCAAATCCACAATCACGTGAGCCTCCTGCTCTTCTGATATTCTTGTATGCGACTGCTACACTAACTCCTAGTCCCCCCCCCCCCACCTCCACCTCCCAGTAACAACGTCCAGTCAGACTCTCTCTACTCAGGACCTGACACCAACCAGTGAATCTGTCTGGGTGATCAGAATAAGACTGAGCTTCAAACCAATGTGTTACTCTTCTGTTTCCCTCAGATAATAACAGAACTCTGTGTGCTGTGTTTGGATCCAGTGTGATTTCCTGTGAATATTTTAAGAAGTCAGATCTGGTCTCTGGCTCTGGTTCTCGCAGTAAAACATCCACTTGAGACACAATCTGTAAAATCTGTGTCTCTGTGTCACTCAGAATGTCCTGTAGTCGACCTCTGACCTGTGACACAGCTGCTGTCATGTTCTCAAAGTTCCTCAGAGGACGGATCCTGAAGCTGGATGAGTGTGTAGATTCACTGAGTGGTGACAGTGAGGGGTAGTTGTGTAGAAGCTGGTTGTGATCCTCTGTGTCTGAGAGCTGCTTCAGTTCATGGTCTTTCCTCTTCACCTCAGTGATCTCCTGCTCCAGTCTCTCCTGAAGCTCTCTGACTCGACTCACTTCAGTTTCCTGCTGGGATCTGATCTGCTGCTCCACATCAGAGCTTCTTTTCTCCAGCAGACGGATCAGCTCAGTGAAGATCTCCTCACTGTCCTCCACTGCTTTATCAGCAGAGCCGTTGATGGCCTCCTCCTCCTGTTGAAGCAGCTTCACGTCTTTCTCTGTGTCCTGGACTCTCTGCTGGATTGTTTGTCTCCTCAGCCCGAGTTCTCTCTGCCTCTCAGTCCTTTCTGCTGCAGCTGACACTGTGTCGTGGTCTTTATGTTCCTCCACAGAGCAGAGAGAACAGATACACTGCTGATCAGTGCGGCAGAACATCTCCATCACCTCGTCGTGATGAGAGCAGATGTTCTCCTGGAGCTTCTCCGAGGGCTCCACCAGCTTGTGCTTCTTCAATGCAGCTGACTGAAGATAAGGCTGGAGGTAAGATTTCCGTTTTCTCCCAGTGCAGACATCACAGGCCACATCTTCAGGTCCAGCATAGCAGTGATCAGCAGGAGCAGCTTGGAGTCCAGTCTTCTTCAGGTCCTCCAGTGAATCAGCTAACATGGTGTTTGTCTCCAGGACAGGCCTCGGTGTGAAGGTCTGTCTACACTGAGGACAGCTGTAGCCTCCTCTCTCCTCCTCTTTGTCCCAGTGGGTGTTAATACAGCTCTTACAGTAGCTGTGTCCACAGACAGTAGTCACCGGATCCTTCAGTAGATCCTCACAGATCCAACAGGAGAACCTTTCTCTGTCCAGGTGATTTTCTTGCTGCTCCATTTCAGCTGCTGCCAGAGACTGTAGAACAGATTCACTTCCTCTGAACAGAAACAGATCTCTGCTCCTCCCTCTCTCGTTCACCTCCTCTTTTTCCCACGTTTTAACCTATGGTTTTAACACTCTATTGAAAAGAGCAACAGTCTTATTTCTCCTCAGCAGCTGCTGCCTTTATGTCAAAGCGGTTAGTGGAGAGAGCGATCAATGACCTAGCACACGTCTCTGCCTTGCATGCGTTTTGCTCACTGTGGCAAAGATAAACGCTTCACTTCCTGCGTCTGTCATGCACCGCTGGACCACGCTCACTAATCACGCATTACGGTCCACCCCATCAAGTTAGACCCATAGTGAAAACTTTATCTGAATAGAATTTAGTTTAAAATGAGGCTTACCTACTTTTGGCAGTAGGTGGTGCTATCGCTATCACTATACTAGACGTTTTCATAGATCTGTTCAGGTCTAAAACACTCTTTTCTCTCTTCAGATCATAAATCTTTCACCTTTACATCTAAGACATCAAAGGATTCTAACATCACTGACACATTAAAGAAAACTGACAACAAAGAATGATTTGCTTTATGAATCCTTTGAAGTGTTTTTTTATATGTACAGCTCATTTGAGCTGTATATTGTAAAGCAGCCAAGAGCAATCAAAGTTTAAAACATGTAGCCAGCAGGTGGCGCTGTAATGATGAGTCAATATTGATATGGATCTGATCAGGATGGGACAAAACATGAAGTTTTTTAATTTAACAATTCAAACCAGAAATTTTTGAAGCCTTTGTTTCTACAAATTAAACTGTAATAAAAATACTTTTTTTACATCAGAGAATCTCTTTATGTTGATCAGAAACAAATCTTATGAATTCACTGTTATAAAAAAATGAAAATAAAGTGGGATGAAAACTTTTCACAGCTTGAACAATAATTCTCAGAAATAACATTTAATTTTGGCAATAATTAGAAAATAAGAATTTATTGTGCACCCAATTTAAAGTCATGTATACATTTATATAATTGGGAATTAATTCCAAGTAATTGTTTAACAGCAAATTTCATTCATACAATGAAACTGAGACCAGTTGGCTGCAGTCGACTAATCCCACATTTACATGTAAAACACTTTGAGGCTGAAAAGAGAAGCGTCAGACTTCGTGTCTGCAGTGGAAAATAAGTTTCAGTATTTTATTGAAAGTAAGCAATAAATAATACTGTGATAAAAATAGTTTATAAGTACTCAGACTGTACATCATAGTTACAAGATCATAAAATTCAACAGGTGGAGGAGCGGGAATAAAACAACAGCAATATGATTTGCATTGTGCCTACGTGACGACACCTCAAACCGAAGTGTCTCTACTGGAAGCTTGAACTACATGAAGTGTGAGAAGACAGAAAACTGGTGGGTTCCGAGCGGTGGAACCGGTGGAACCGGTGTTGAGAGAGTGGACGAACTAAGACGTGGAAGACAAACTGGGGCTGGAGCTCTGAACGCTGATGAGTAATAAATAAGAGCAGACGACAGATGAGTTCAGAAACAATAAGGCTTGATATGAAATCCTCATACAAAGTGTTTTTAAAAAAGGGGGTTTCTGGGGGGATGGTGATCTCGTCACGGCGAGGATCCACTGAGGCCTCGGTGAAGTTGGTCCATCGCTCTGTTTCTCCAGAGGTGAGGGAGGTTCGTTTTGTTTAAAGGGACAAACGGGGTGTGAGGGGGCTGGGTGGGGTTTAGTGGGAGGAGTTTCTGCATGCAAGGTCGACGGGAGAGAACCTGGAATTCTGTTTCGCTTGCATCTGAAAGTAGCCCTGTTTCCCCCCCGCTACTGATATATGGCTTTACTTCTTAAATTCAAGAGTTTCGTTTTGGTATCGCAGATATGAAAAAACAAAGAAGAGAAAAAGGAAATATTCTGTGTGTGTGTTTCACGTGATGTGCAGCCGCCATCACCCGGCGTGCCAGCAGTTATTCTAAAGGTGATGACGACTCACAGAGCTGAGAAGTTTGTGAAACTGTCTGACGACTCCAGCAAATTGTCTGATATTCACACTTCCCTTGACCTAAGAGCTGCATTTACACAAAGTCACAGGTAATAAGCTACAAAGAAATACAACAGTTAAAAAGGGCAAAGGATATGAATTAAGTTATATCACATGTCAAAGTCACTTGAGCATAAATTCGATGATTAGAATTCAAATCAAAAGAGGAAAAAAAACAACGTACATCTGGTCAATAGAATCAGGATTATAAAAAAGATTAGATAAAATGTCTGTTGGTAGAAATATACAAACTCCAGACAGTAGAAACGTTCAGTTACATCCATCTGAGAGCGGAGCTTAATATGGGCACAGTGGAGAAAGGTTTATTCTTAAAAAGTGGGTCGATTAAGAGGATAAAAGGATTACACAGTCTTTTCTAAAATCAATTAAATGTCCCATTGGTTTACATAAATATAACAAATGTAGATAAATCACACGTTTCCTCTGGGGAGACGCAGGTTGATGAGTAAAGGTCTTTTTCTGTGATGACAACCAAACGTGTTTTTAGTGTCTTTGAGAGAAAACTCAGTTCATCATCCTGGTCTTGAACGCGGGGAACTCGCCCTCCTCCTCTGACCAGCGGCTACCTATAGAAATAATGAGGATAAACTGAGACGGGGAGAAGAGAGATGAACGGGCACGAGAGAGGGGGAAGCAGGGCAGAAGCCGGGTGAGAAGATGGAGGTGGAGGAAAGGTGGAGAAACAAAAGGGGAAGAAAGAGGAGAGGCGTAAAACGTGCGTTATTAGAGCCGAGGAACTCCGGAACAAAGAAAGCTGCTTCTGTTGGGAAAGAGACGAGGAGAACAGCTGGTTTCAAAGTGACCAGTGGAGGCTGTGCTCTTACCGTTGTGTGTTAACAAGAGTAGGTCCTGACTGTGCCAGTGTCCAGCCTCTGTATAGACTCACTGGCTGCACGTCCATGTTGAGAATCACATGCGAAGACGTGTTAGTCACAGCATCATCAACACACAGCAAAGAACAAAGCAACACAAAGCAACACAAAGCCATTCCAGACACGTTAGAGAGAAGCTGTTTGAGTAGCAGTAACACACACACACACACACACACTCTCACACACACACACACACACACACACACACACACACACACACACACACACACACACACACACACACACACACACACACACACACACACACACACACACACACACACACACACACACACACACACACACACACACACACACACACACACACACACACACACAGACACTCTCCAACACACACTCTCACACAGACACTCTCCAACACACACACTCACTCACACAGACACTCTCACACAGACACGCACACACACACACACACACTCTCACACAGACACTCTCCAACACACACTCTCCAACACACACTCTCCAACACACACACACACACACAGACACTCTCCAACACACACACACACACACTCTCTCCAACACACACTCTCCAACACACACACACACAGACACTCTCCAACACACACACACACACACACAGACACTCTCCAACACACACACACACACACACACAGACACTCTCCAACACACACTCTCCAACACACACAGACACTCTCCAACACACACTCTCCAACACACACTCTCCAACAGACACTCCCCAACACACACACACACACACACACACACACACACACACACACACACACACACACACACACACACACACACACACACACACACACACACACACACACACACACACACACACACACACACACACACACACACACACACACACACACACACACACACACACACACACACACACACACAGCTTACCGTCCATCGGGCTCCTCTTTGGTTGTGTGGCGGGAGATGAGGAACCGCTGCTGTTCACCCGGAAGTTGGCGGGCAGCGTGTCCGAAGCCCCGCCCCCTCGCACGTCTTTGGGCCGGAACTTCTTCCTCCACGACGGAGCTCGGCGGAAGTTCTTATCGTCGTCCTACAAGAGAGGAGGTGGAGAACGAGGGAGTCGTCTTCAAGTCCTGGAGGTCGCCTGTGTCTATGACCTCTACATGGACTTAGCCTTCGTTGACAAGTTCACCAAATACCATTGTTGCTAACATGAGAGACCTAGGCTATTCATGTAAACTGGTAGTTTTGATATTTGGAAGTCTGGGGCGTGTCCATAAACTTTGGGTCAGTGGGCTACGACTGAACCTTTGACCTTTGGCAGGACTTAGTAAGAGACGATCTAAACAACGAGCAAAGTTCTGCTCTGTATCAGCTGCTAGAGGTCGTCTCGCTGTTTGGCGTCGGAGATGTTTCTTGTTCCCATGAGTCACTGAGATGTATTCAACCTCTGAGAAATGTTTGAATCCTTGTTGTACGAATATGATTGGTGGATTCAAATAAATTATTTAAATGTGTTAGTGTGTGTGTGTTAGTGTGTGTGTGTGTGTGTGTGTGTGTGTGTGTGTGTGTGTGTGTGTGTGTGTGTGTGTGTCTGTTGGAGAGTGTGTGTCTGTTGGAGAGTGTGTGTCTGTTGGAGAGTGTGTGTCTGTTGGAGAGTGTGTGTGTGTGTTGGAGAGTGTGTGAGTGTGTGTGTGTGTTGGAGAGTGTCTGTTGGGAAGTGTGTGTTGGAGAGTGTGTGTGTGTGTTGGAGAGTGTGTGTGTGTGTGTGTGTGTTGGAGAGTGTCTGTTGGGAAGTGTGTGTTGGAGAGTGTGTGTGTGTGTTGGAGAGTGTGTGAGTGTGTGTGTGTGTTGGAGAGTGTCTGTTGGGAAGTGTGTGTTGGAGAGTGTGTGTGTGTGTTGGAGAGTGTGTGTGTGTGTGTGTTGGAGAGTGTGTGTGTGTGTTGTAGAGTGTGTGTGTGTGTGTGTTGGAGAGTGTGTGTGTGTGTTGGAGAGTGTGTGTTGGAGAGTGTCTGTTGGAGAGTGTCTGTGTGTGAGTGTGTGTGTGTGTGTTGGAGAGTGTGTGTGTGTGTGTTGGAGAGTGTCTGTTGGAGAGTGTCTGTGTGTGAGTGTGTGTGTGTGTGTTGGAGAGTGTGTGTGTGTGTGTTGGAGAGTGTCTGTTGGAGAGTGTCTGTGTGTTAGTGTGTGTGTGTTATAGTGTGTGTGTGTGTGTCCTGTCACCTCTTCCATCCTCCTCTCTGTGCCGACGGCCAGCAGACTGTTGTATTCACGCTCGAGAGTCGTTCTGGCCTGGAGAAGAAACACAATCATTAGTTTTCATTTGATTTTCAGTTACTCACACAATCACAAATTCTTGTTTGAAATGTCGTGTGTGTGTGTGTGTGTGTGTGTGTGTGTGTGTGTGTGTGTACTAGGGGTGTCACGATACCAAAAATTCAGTAGTCGGTGCCAATTCCAGTAAAATAACACGATTCTCGATGCCAATTTCGATACCACGGTAAAAAAAAAGTGCATTATTTGGATGTTGTTAATGTCATATACGGTAATTCAATGTGCTTGCGCTGCGCATATACTGAGGGTTATACGGTAGTTGCGGTCGCATGTGAGTGACGCTTTGTTGTGAGACACGTTATGCATTAAATGATACATCTGCCTCACGCCGGGTTTACACCGGACGCCAAAGCGACTCGTCAGCGCAGCACCAAGCCTTAGATAACAGCTGGCTCCCATCCACTCCCATGACGCTTCAGCTTCCGGTGTAAACAACCATGTGCCGGCGCGCTAGGGATTAGCGCGGAGCGGCGGCGTTGCTTCCGTGTCCGGTGTAAACCCGGCGTCAAACGCAAAATACTTCCATACCCGACTCTTTGTGCCTTTTTAATAAACAAGTCGAGGTGGGGCGAACGCTGCAGCCGCAGTTGCCGTCTTGGTTTTCAGAATGTAAACGTCGACTGGCGCAGCACCGATGCTAATGCTAAGTTGCTAACAGCTGCTGGCATCGAAGCTGACGGTGCCTACGGTGCTTCAAAAACTTGGGCATCGGCATCGTTTTGTTATCTTATCGAAAGTATCGACAGGTATCGTAGGTATCGGTTCTCGTGACATCCCTGGTGTGCACCTACCTGTGTGTTCTGCATGGGGATCTGCAGCAGCAGGGCCAGGGTGTTGTGGTCGAAGGTCTCGTCCAGAGCGAGCAGGGCTCCGTGGACGCCGCTCTCGTAGAGGCTGCTGCTGTACTCCTTCAGTCCGATGGCCTGGATCCAGCCGATCAGGCGCTCGTTGCTCCACACCAGCACGTCTGAAACCACACTGCAGCTTCACACACGCCCAGCGCACCAGTGTGTTACTCAATCTGAACGACGGCGTGCTGCTTCCTACCTCTGAGCTCCAGCTGGCACTCGTCCCGCCTCCTCTCCAGCTCCTTCCTGTCGTAGTTCAGCCTCCTCAGACACATCACTCCGCACTGGAAACTGTTCCTGTGGCAGAATCACACACAAACACTTCTTCACTGTTCATCTCCATCCAGACGGTTTATCTTAGGTACTCTGGTTACACCGAGTTCAACTGAGCGATGACAGGTTTCACAGGTTTGAGGCCACAGCACCGGATCCCCAGCACAGAGGAAGAAGAAGCTTCAGGCTGCAGCACGTGTCGTGTGGGAGGATTTCATGTGTTTCTCAACCCAAGAGTCGACCTTTCATGTGTTTTACCTGTGGAAGCTGTCCACCATCTTGAGCTGTCCCCTCAGGTCCTTCTTGGTGAGGTGGTCCAGCATGCGGGCGTCCACCAGGGACTCCATGAAGTAGGACCGATACTGGGGGAGGCCGAGGCTGGGCAGCCACTCGTTACCGATCCACTCGTGGTTCATCTCACCGTACGCCAGCGTCTGAAGGGAGAGAGGAGCAGGCTTGACCGGTGTTTGAGCGAGTGCGTTGAAAAGATGAAATGTACGAGAGTTTGTAACTTTTGTTAAGGTGCAGCCTTTATGTTCTGGGTTCATTCAGATCACGTTCTAACTGCTAGTGAACAAATCCATAAAGAACAGACGCCTGTGACTCCAGGTGTCTGTCTGGAGTTAGTTTTTAATGTGAATCACCAAACATGAAAACAGAATGAGTGAAACGTGGCGGAGGGGGAAACCGAGACGTCTCATGAACACAGTCAAAGATGGAGTTAAGAACAACAGAATAAGAAGGTGAGCGTAGGTTGGGGGGGGAACGTGTGCAAACCTGTGCCCAGCTCCCCTCGTCATCGTCCTGGTGTGAACGTGGTTAGAGTGAGCATGGTGAGAAGAAGAGACAGGGGGGGGTTAGTGAGGCGGCCGTGCTGGGAGAGAGCAGCTTCATGTGGAAAACACAAGTCAACCAACAAGACAAAGAGGGAAAATAAATACATGGACATGGGAGGTGTGAGCGATATGAAGGAAATCATTAGTGTTGTGTTAGATTTGCTTCTCTCTTGATTTCCTCACAGAGAAACTGTCCACGATGGCAGACACTTATTAAAAAGAATGAGCTGAGCGACCACTTCCTGTTCCTCAGTCGATCTCATCACATCGCCCACACCTCACAGAGCGGGAGTCCTTCATGCAAGTCCACATATCACAGCCACAGAAATAAAGATGGACGACACGACGGCTCCTAATAAATAGTGATGGGTATCGTTTGGTTTTTATCCGATACCGGTTACTAACCGATACTTTTAAAACGATACCGGGGCCTAAACGGTGCCTGAACCGATACTTTTTTTTTAAAAAGTGCACAAAACGGCTTGACCGCATTTAAGAAAGGCTTTTCTTATTGCCAAATACATGAACTGTTTAAAGTAGATTATAAATAAAAAATAAATACAAAACACACACACTCTGACTCTGACTTCGGTGCCTGAGCCAAATGAAGACTGAGGGTCGCTTTTCCATCACTCGGAGACCCCCGTGTCTCCGCGGCTGAGGCTGTCCCCCCTAAATGCATACGCTTTTGTGAAACCTTTCTCGGCGTGGTCCCGTCCGGGTCAGGCTCCGGGACGGAAGGAGTGGAAGTGTGGAGGCGGGACGAGCGGAGACCTCAGTCTTCAATTGGCTCAGGCACCGAAATGAGGCACCGAAATCTCCATTGCATTTCGGTCCGGGTAGGTACCGGTTGTATTGGAACCGGTTCCAACATGGAACCGGTTCTCGGTACCCAACCCTACTAATAAAGATTTTGGCTTCATCTTTGTTCGGTGGTAGGAAGTGGAGACGGGTCGTCCATCGTTATTCATGATCCGTGTTCAGAAGAGAGATGTTCCGACACCAGGAAGTGACTCTGGTGCTGCCGAGCAGCGGCGAGTACGTGAATCTCTGATCTGATCCGATACCACATCTTTATAGTATATTAGTTTCACCCAGATCAAACTGCAGAACTGGAGGAAGAGGAGATTTCTGGTAGTGTCGCATTAGACAGAAACTGGAAACATTTCACACTGGAAAGTTCCTCAAGAAAAACGTGTGTATGCAAGACTTTTGTTTGAGGTCCTGAAAAGGTAAATAAAAACTTCCATGTTATTAATTCTCTGTATTCATTTGATATTCACCTGAACCACACACACGTTAGAAATCATCACTTCATGCAGGTCAGTAGAATGTAGCTGTTAAAATACTTTGTGTTAAGTTCTGTTCTTTTTTTAATGCACCGGTATCAGATATTCAGTATCGGCCGTCAGGAAGAGAAGAAGGTATCGGAAAATCTCTGGTTCAGAACACGACATTTTGTATTTTAGATGCTCGGTTCAGTCAAACACACAAACACACAAAAGAACCATTAATCTGAGCAGCAGCTGTATGCTACAACACTACAACACTACAACACTACAACACTACAACACTACAACACTACAACACTACAACACTACAACTAGGGATGTCACGAGAATCGATACCTACGATACCTTTCGATACTAACATAACAAAACGATGCAGATGCCCAAGTGTTTGAAGCACCGTAGGCACCGTGAGCTTCGATGCCAGCAGCTGTTAGCAACTTAGCATTAGCATCGGGGCTGCGCCAGTCGACGTTTACATTCAGAAAACCAAGACGGCAACTGCGGCTGCAGCGTTCGCTCCACCTCGACTTGTTTATTAAAAAGGCACAAAGAGTCGGGTATGGAAGTATTTTGCGTTTGACGCCGGGTTTACACCGGACACGGCAGCAACGCCGCCGCGCTAAGGATTAGCGCGGCGGCACATGGTTGTTTACACCGGAAGCTGAAGCGGCGCATGGGAGTGGATGGAGCCAGCTGTTATTTAAGGCTTGGTGCTGCGCTGACGAGTCGCTTCAGCGTCCGGTGTAAACCCGGCGTGAGGCAGACGTATCATTTAATGCACAACGTGTCTCACAACAAAGCGTCACTCACATGCGTCCGCAACTACCGTATAACCCTCAGTATATGCGCAGCGCAAGCACATTGAATTACCGTATATGACATTAACAACATCCAAATAATGCACTTTTTTTTTACCGTGGTATCGAAATTGGCATCGAGAAACGTGTTATTTTACTGGTATTGGCACCGACTACTGAATGTTTGGTATCGTGACACCCCTAACTACAACACAACACTACTACACTACCACACCCACACTACTACAGCTCTACACACACACAAACACTAGCTGATGTAACAGCAGACGAACACACAGTATAAAGTCTAAAGAAAGAGACTAATCACCGACGAGCAGAAAGAAGGAGGTCTTGTTCCAAGTTGCCTGTGAGTCTCCAGGAAGACAGAAGACGTGAGACCATGAGATAAATGTTGGAGGGATCGACCACGTGCACGTGATGTGAACACGTGATGTGAACACGTGACGTGAACACGTGATGTGAACACGTGATGTGAACACGTGATGTGAACACGTGATGTGAACACGTGATGTGAACACGTGATGTGAACACGTGATGTGAACACGTGATGTGAACACGTGATGTGAACGTATGAGCGAATGAGCTCTGGACGTCCTGAGGCAACTCGGAACAAACCTCCAGTCACCACAGGTGTGAGAAGACACCAGTTAACGGCCAATCAGGACGCACTAACCGTGGGGGGTGTGGCGGCCAGCGTTTCCATTTCTTCATGAGTGACCCAAACATTTCCTGTTGTCTGATCATGTGACACCCCCGCCCCAATCACAAGTGAGAGAAGAGTGCAAAGAGGGAGGAGTGACGGAGGACAGGCAGAGAATGGGAGGAGGAGAAGAATCAACAAGTGCTTGTTCATTTCCTGTTATCACAGAGTGAAGCCGGAGCTCCGCCCCCATCGTTAGTGAAGGTTACGTTTATAAGAAGTTCAAACGTTAGTGTGATAATCAAACAGGAAATCTGAGGCTTTGAACATGTGACTACGTGTCGTCATCGATCTGCATCGAGCGACAGGTCAGTACCGTGCGTGAGGTGGGGGGGGCCGAGGGGCTGGTGAGGGACATGATTTCCTGGATGGCGAGGCGGAGCTTCAGGCGATGGAGCGGGTTGCTGATTCCGATCTCCCGTTGGATCTCCGTGTCCGACAGCGCCGACATGATGGCGCCGCTCTTCACGTTGGCGCGGCACGCCGCCACGTACCAGGCCGGCATGCCCACCCACAGCTGGGAGGAGACAGAGCGATTAGTGCACGTTCATCGGTGAGAGCAGATCTCAGAGCAGCTGTGTCGGTGTCGTACCTCCAGCCAAACCACCACGGTGGGTCCGTCCCACTGGGCGAACGGCAGGCCCTGCAGGCGAGCCTCCTCCAGCAACTCATGCCTGAGACACACAACATGGGGTTAAGACAATTTACAGTAAGAGCTCACTTCCCACAGAACACATGAAGCCTGTTCAAAACTCACAATATGCACTCCATCAGATTCACCTTCTGAAAGACGCATGAACACGAGATGTGGACCGACATGCAGACTCAGAACAGAGAGCAGGAGTTTGAGAGAAAACAGAGAAACTGAAACCCGGGAAGATTCAAACAGAGAAGCGTTCATCTGGAAAACCTCCGTCAGAAAGTTGTGTTGTTAAAGCAACACTATGGAAGTGTTACTGAGCCACAGCGCCACCTGCAGTTACACCTGGGATTAGCTCAGTCAGGCTCCATGTCCGAGCAATGAGGAGGTTTTCATGCAAATCAAAGTTTCTCAATGTGTTGACTCTGACTGTGTGGTCCCACTGGATATTACCCATGATCCTCTGCTTCCTTATATTACCCATGATCCTCTGCTTCCTTATATTACCCATGATCCTCTGCTTCCTGAACCTGAAGAGCTGCAGCTGGAACAAATCCACCAAACTGCTCAGAATCCTTCATGTTTCAACAGTTTCCTGCTGAATCTTGGAGATAAACTCTGGTTGTTAATAACTTCAGAGTGTTTCTAACTGATCTCAGTTCAGCTTCACTCTCCAGCTGCAGCTGGTGGAGACAGGTTGTGACTCTCAGTCAGTTCTTCTCTCAGGAGATGGAACCCACTCAGCAGAGTCACAGAGGAAACGTTCTCCTTGTTCACACTCACTGAAACATCAGTTTAATCAAGCTGCTGGTTTCAGGTGGAACATTTGCATAATGTTGCTTTGAACTCTGGTGTATTAAGACCCAACATGTTTGTTGGAAGCTCCTCCTGCTGCGTTCAAGCCTCGACTCTCCAGGTTGGACCACGTGGGTCTGGAGTTGAGGACCTGAGGTCACAGCCGGAGCTTCAGAACTCTGTGGAACTTTATAATGATCATTAGTGACGTTTTCTCCCAGAACCAGTGCTTTGAGAGTCCACTTTGCAAATCACATTTAGTATGAATGCATTCCGCTACAACTGTAAGGAGCATGCACACAGGGAAGAACTGAGGACAGAGAAACCTTAGCTTCCGGAAAATTGTCATTCATGTCATGCACATTCTCAGGTTGTAATATGGAAACATTACTGGACAATCCAGGCAGTGTTTGGAACGCAGCTATAAAAGCTCTGATGTCAAATGAAGAAAACTGTACTTGGCCACCAGATGGGGCTGTGTGGCACAAACTGATCTGCCTTGAAAAATATTTTTAAAAACTAATGTTCTTGTTGTTGCTTTAGTGAAATCCTGAGGACACCAACAAGAACACAGTGATTCTGATCAGGTGGTTTATTACTTATTTTAAACTCGTGGACAAGAACACTCGGAAAAAAAACCAATAACTATCTGGTTGAATTCTGCCATTAACCACCTCTCCTGTAGTTGCAGTGCATAACTTCATGCCGCGATAGGAAAACTGCGAGAGGAAAGTTTTGTCACTCACTAAAAATCAGCACACGCACATTCCTGTTAGTTAAGCTCCTCTGTGGATAGCAGGGCAAGAGCAGCACGGAAAAGCCATCAGACATTCAGAGGGACAGTCGTTTGGGGTCCTCGGTTATTGGTGAGGTCAATGTGAAGCCAAGTGTGGGAAGAAGAAAAGGCAAAGTAAAAGCAACATGAACCAACTTACCCTGTCTTTGGACTACACGTGGAATGAGAGGAGGGGGGAGGAGGGGTGATAAACAAAAGAAAGAATGAATTGATGCTAATTTAGGAAGCTAAACAAAATTCACGGTGTTGGCAACGTGTCAAAAGGAAAAACTGAAGGGAAAAGTGATCAGATCTCTGTGGAGATAAGTGCAATGGAAACACGTGGGTGAGGGATGGAGGGAAGAGGAGCTGAGAGAGTGAGCGTCAGCAGGAGGAGAGCGAGTCGGCTCAGGACATTTTACATTATGAACATTATGCTCCAGTAGCGCCTCCTGTAAATCAGAGCGTTATCTTGTCATCTTGATTCTCAGTCGAGTGTATTTGTGGAGACAGCAGAGCACGTTGTGAGGAAGCCACCTACTTCTTCTGCAGCTTCCGGTTCTTGTCGGCAGGGCCCCCCAGGGTGCCCATTCCTAATCCGTCCTTAGGAGAGCTCTCTGCCTCCGGCGTGCCAGCTGAGGACAAACACAAGTTCAGATGATATGGACCGGGACAACAACACTGGCATCATGGAGATATTAGGGGAGGAAACCTCCAGACACCTCACAAATCCATTCTGGTTCTGAGGGCTGCGCTCTTCATTTATATACATGATTCTTAGAGCCTGAGCACTGACAGGCGTGAGGCCCTATTGAAATTGCAAGGTTTATTATTATTATTATTATTCAGGCAAATTAATTGGCTTTTTTTTTTTGTTTTTAGGGCCCGAGCACAGACATCAAAGGTGTCTGGTGAGACCCTATTGAAATTGTAAGGATTATTATTATTATTGTTATTATTCAGGCAAATGAATTGGCTTTTTGAGGGCTTTAACATGCTCAACTTCTTACCAAAATTTGCAGAAAGTTAGAAAGTGGTGAAAATTTACATATTCTGAAGGAATTTTCAATGGGCGTCGCAAAATGGCTCAACGGTGCCCCCCGAGACCCCCCGAGACCCCCGGAAGGTGTTCCCATTGACCTATCTTCACAAAAATCGATATACAGGTGTATCATGACCAAACAAACAAAAAAGTCTCTGGGTGCAATTGTAAAAACAAAACAGGAAGCCTGATATTTTGTATTTAGTGGCCATTTTGGCCATATTTTAACAATGTTTTTTTATCAATTTCCAATCAGAACCTACAAAACACATTGACACATACCACACAAGTTGCACAATGAAATGCAGGCGAACTTCACTGCATACACATACATACAAAAAAATAAAAGAAAGAAAGAAAGAAAGAAAGATAAACACGCACACAAACATACAAACCTACATAAAATAATAACAATAATAAATAAAATAAAATAAAAATGTCACACTCGATATCCCCACAGATAGATATAATCTACCGTTGTCCATTAAGGGTCCCCACACCTCTTCAAATTCCTGTGCTTTACCCCTGATTACATAGGTTAGCTTTACTTCAGTCTCTCTCCAAGATGAAGCAACCCTCCTCCTGGCCTGCAGGAGGCCAAAGTGGATCGGAGTCTTACACTTAGAGTTGACTGAAAAGCAATCTGGGTATATTCCTAAAATACAAAGTTTTGCTACGCAGGGTATCTGAATACCTGTGATTTTACCTAGAGTTTGAACAACCATTTTCTAAAAAGCTACCAGTTTAGGACATTCCCATACACAACGGATCAGAGTACCTTTCTCAGTCGAACATTCCACGAATTGGCTTTTTGAGGGCTTTAACATGCTCAAATTCTTACCAAAATGTGCATAAAGTTAGAAAGTGGTGAAAATGTACGTATTCTGGAGGAATTTTCATTTATTTGTTATCACCGTGACTAGAGGTGTGTATCTTCACCACCTTCATGATTTAAGCTTAAAAAGTATTCTAGACTGTTACTATCTTTGCATCTGTCCTGATCCCGGAGCAGCGCTGGTTATAATTATGCAGCAGTTTATATATATATATCTATAAACATGTGCTGCAGTGTGAATAGAAGCCTGGTTAGTCCACAGTGTCTGACCTTGGCTGGAGGAATCCTTCCCAGGGATGCTGGGTCGGCCCTTCTCCTTCTTTCCAAAGAGCCGTCCGATGGAAGACTTGATGCTCTTCTTCTTGGCTGCCTTGTTGAGCGAGTCCTGGCTGCTGTTGCTGCTGCTGGGGTTACTCCCCTGCCCGTCCTGCAGACCGGCCAGACTGTGGGAGCAGAGCACAAGTAATGAGATGTTTCTCTATGTGCATTTGAAGATGCAGGAGCGAGGGACCTGACTTTGGGGCTGGAAGGCTTAGGAAGCTGGATCTGGTTTCCCTCACATCGACCGAAATGCATCAGCCATTGGCTTTTTAGTTTATCTGCCTTCATATGCAAACAGATTTTGATAGAGACAAGTCGAAATCTCATCTGGACTAAGGTTGCAAAGGGGCGGAAAGTTTCCGGGAAATTTCCGGAAACTTTCCACAGGAAGTTTAGCTCGGGAATTTTGGGGGGGGGAAAACTACGCAAATTAAACGCTGAGCAATAAAAACATCATTCAAAACTCTATTTTAAAGATGTATGGAACGTTGAGTTTCAACCCTCCACTGTGCATTCTTCCATCACATGCACAGATAACTCCCAGCATGCTTCACTCTACAGCAGGGCTATTGAGGCCTGCTGTAGAGTGAAGGACTAGTCAGGTAAGTTTCCATGATATTACTGGGAAAATATATTAGCATGCTGATTGAGGATTGTTCATCTGTTCATCTAGACTATTTCCATTCATTTATCCATCAATTGTAAAATATGTTTACAGAGGATTCCAATTGTTTGGCTAACTATTTATATCTCTGGCATTGCATTAGTGTTTTTTTACAAACTTTTTTCTCATCTTATTCTACAGAACAATGCCACGTGCACTCTCTCAAGTGTGGAGACATTTCACCTCATCCAATGTAGAAGGAAAGGCTGTGTACATTTGCAAATACTGTGCAAAGACCTATGTTAAGAATGACACAACGATGCAGAAGCATATAGTCAAGTGCCCAAAGTTTCCTCAGGGCTCAAATCAGCCTATGACACAACAAAATGTTTATATTTATGTCTGTATATGACAAGGTAAATACAGTTAGTATAAATTACCCACAACATTTCCAGTTTATTCCCGTTAATTCCCATGGAAAGTTTCCAACTTTGAATATTCCGGAATTTTGCAACCCTAATCTGGACCTAAAACACCAACGCTCAACTCCTGGGATAAAGAAACTTTTAGAGCGGAAGACAGAGTCTTGGCTCAGATATCTGACGTCTACACCAGGAGATCTCATCAGAGGATTAATAACAGGCTCAGAGATTGTTCATATTTCATAGGGATCCAAACGTTTTACAAATCGTTATGGTGTTGTTGGATCCTTGTTCCTTCCGGTGTCAGGCAGAGGTCTTACCCTCGGATGTCTCGGATGTCCTCCACGCTGGAGGCGTGTCCTGCATCTCTGTTCAGGCGCATGGAGCGTGGAGTGGTGGGGGGGGACGTCTCACACCGGATGGTGGCCTTGTCGTCCTGAGCCGACTGCAGGAGACACACGTTAGTGAGGAGGGTGAACCTGAAAACAACTGAGGACATCATGCTTAGTTCTGACAACACAGCGGTTTCATTAAGGTTACACAATGTGTGTTTCCTGCTCCGAGCCGTCACACACCAGGTGCGTTCACACTGCACGTTAACACAGTGGAATCAAAGCAGGAACATAAAACACAGATGTAATATATGTTCAACCAATCAGATGCAGAAACTCTGTCCCTCAAAGAGAAGAATTTGTGCTACAGATTTGTTTTCATGCAAAGAACAAATGTGATCAACGCTCCAAACACAAAAGTAGTAATTATGTCTTAAGACCTTTTACCAGATCTGTTGTGTTTGGAAAGAGACTCTAGAGTCTGGTAATTAGCATCAAGTCCTGTTAATCTCCAGCGTTAGGCTCCTCCTCTTAATGACGAGCTCAAGAGTTCTAACAGATGTAAAACTCAAGGGTTCAGGTTCCAAAACGCAAACCTGGGAGAATTGTTCTGGTCGTTCATTCAACTTTGATGATTTCATTTAACACTTTAGTTCCCACACAGGAGAAGAAGGGGAACTACAGGGAAACTGAATCTGAGTTTGATCCCTCAGACTGGGAGTTGATGGCAGTGAGGGCGACAGACCAGCAGATCTCTAGTTTACCTTCCTGCGGTGCTTGCGCAGGTCACTAGGCTGAAGCATGGCGAAGAGGAGAGAGAGGAGAGAAGCAGTTAGTGAGACACACAACAGACCGGCAGTAAGACCAAGCCATGCACACACACACACACACACAAGAGCAGGAAATCAGAACAAGATACACATTTACCCATGTAACACACACACACACACACACACTGGAGACTCAGAAGAACGGTCAGTTGGAAGGTGCAGTGAAGATGAGCAACTGTTGGGAAAACAAAGTCTGCACGAGACACTGCAACACAACCACGCTGGAGGTCGGGGGGGGGGGTGCAGCCGTCAGGAAGTTCAGAGGAAAAGATCAGAGTTTAACGTTTCTGTAGAATCTAAAACTAGAGCTGCTGGACTGATAGTGATCGTTGGGTTGGAACATTTTCAGGAGATTTGTGTTTCACATCTGAAGAAGTGACGTCCGACCCGGCTTCGGCCTTCATCACCAAAAGCTCATGAATCTCTACGTCTTCATCTTCTGCACGTGACTCCTCTTCATCATCTACACGTAGGACTCGTCTTCATCTTCTACACGTAGGACTCGTCTTCATCTTCTACACGTGTGACTCGTCTTCATCTTCTGCTCGTGTGACTCGTCTTCATCTTCTACACGTGTGACTCGTCTTCATCTTCTACACGTAGGACTCCTCTTCATCATCTACTCGTGTGACTCCTCTTCATCTTCTACACGTAGGACTCGTCTTCATCTTCTACACGTGTGACTCGTCTTCATCTTCTACACGTAGGACTTGTCTTCATCTTCTACACGTGTGACTCGTCTTCATCTTCTGCTCGTGTGACTCGTCTTCATCTTCTACACGTGTGACTCGTCTTCATCTTCTACACGTGTGACTCGTCTTCATCTTCTGCACGTGTGACTCGTCTTCATCTTCTGCTCGTGTGACTCGTCTTCATCTTCTACACGTGTGACTCGTCTTCATCTTCTGCTCGTGTGACTCGTCTTCATCTTCTACACGTGTGACTCCTCTTCATCTTCTACACGTAGGACTTGTCTTCATCTTCTACACGTGTGACTCGTCTTCATCTTCTGCTCGTGTGACTCGTCTTCATCTTCTACACGTGTGACTCGTCTTCATCTTCTACACGTGTGACTCGTCTTCATCTTCTGCACGTGTGACTCCTCTTCATCATCTACACGTAGGACTCGTCTTCATCTTCTGCACGTGTGACTCGTCTTCATCTTCTGCACGTGTGACTCGTCTTCATCTTCTACACGTGTGACTCGTCTTCATCTTCTACACGTGTGACTCGTCTTCATCTTCTACACGTAGGACTCGTCTTCATCTTCTACACGTGTTACTCCTCTTCATCATCTACACGTAGGACTCCTCTTCATCCATCCACTCTGTACGTCCGTCACGTGAACACGTCCACTCGCTCTGTGAATCCTCCAGAGAATGTCCGGTCGATCTCTCTCTGAGATTTTGTTTTATTAGAACTGAGATCATCTGGAGCGACTTACTCTGATTTTGGATTCTCACATTCAGCCCCTCCACAAAATGTCAGGAGGATATCCTCGGTGCACGCCCCCTAACAAATAAAACCGTGTGACTTGGGGCCTTTAACTTTCATGCATGTATCGACTGGCAAGTGCTTGAGGATCTCCAGGGTTTTCTGCGGGAAAGAGCAGCTTCCTTTGCCACAGACTTTGATCTTTAGAGAACTTTATCATTCACAAAAAAGCTTTACGACACACTAGAGGAATCAAAGACTGAAAAAACACCACGTGTCTCCTCTGAAATGATCTGAGTGCTTTAGCTTTGTGTGAAACATGAATCTATGAACCTGAGCAGTTGTTGACACATTTTCCACTCAGCACCTTAAAAGCTGGATGTTTTTTCCCCACTCTACATTCCTCACAGACCTGGCATTAGCAGAGCAAATAAACCATCAGCATGCCACATTTCTATGGGAGTTTCTCTTGCCCCCGGGGGGGAAATACCTAATCGCTCATTTCCTCTCCTCGACTGACACTGCGAGGCTGTGGTGAGCTATAAAAGGCAAACAGGAAGAGGAAATTGAGTGGGCGAGGAAATCATTCATGTTATCTCCCAAAATGTCCAGAACATCTTAATTTGGACTTGTTTCATTGATGATCGTTTACCAAGGAGATCATCTACAGAAAGAGCAGAGCTTTCATGTCTTCTTCAGTAAACTGAACAAATCTAAACAAGGACATGTAGTGTGTGATCTCGATTCATTAATCATCGATTGCAAGATCACAAATTCCTGAAAGGACTGACTGATGAGTATCGTCTTCTCCGGTGTTAACAGGAAAACCAGCGACATTAAACTGCAGTGACTCAGGAATCTAGAATCTCCACCCGGCTCAGTTATTGGTTTTTAAACACATCTGGATTTAGTGCAGATGTTGAAAAGAATGCAAAGCTCAGAGCTCGACCGACAGAAACACGTCTCATTGAAGTGAATCTACAGGAACAGGACTGAAATGAGGAGGCAGGCTTCGCTACCTCGGTTTCTAATGTGTAACCCGTCTGAATAAGACTGGACTTAATCCACTTAATAGAGGAATATTGGTGTCCATGTAAACATAATCACTTCCTGATCCTGTTCATCGTCACCAGCCACTGAAAGATTCCATGAAAACATCTGAGTTCTGAAGCTGGAACAATTCCCTTGTTCACGTCCAAGGTCTTTAAAGGCTCCATGAAAATCCATGTTACAGGTCGAATCCTGCGTCTCTGTGTCAACTCTTCATTCATCTGGTTATGAAACAAACATCCTGGTATTTTTACATCTAAATCTCTGTCTTTCATCTTCCTTTCTGGAATTTTTGTGCCGCTCTCCCAGGCGAAGGAGAACAGAGGTCTTCATGTTGAGCTGCTTGTTGCTCACAGAAACGTCTTCAGAGTTCTTCTCACAGCAAAGTGATGCTCTCAACACACAGCAGGGATAAAGAGTTTATAAAAGTCCTGTGTGTAAAAGAACAGAGCGGACAGGAAGTGGCAGACTGCACCCGCCGGAGGAGGGAGGAAGGGGGGGGGGGGCTGTATACCTGCAGGTGGGGAGCATAGCTAAAGGCCTGAGGAGGGGGGGTGAGGCCAGTGGCACCACAGGGCAGATAAGTTAGGGTCTGCTGGGAGCTCTGGAAGATGTAGGGATCGTAGCAATACTGCTATGTGTACACACACGGTCATATGGTTACACACAATTATTAGTACACAAATCATACGGATTCATCGCACAAAAATGAAACACAAATTTTAGAGAACAAACAGACAACCAGGTACTTGAGTCCTGCACTAAAAGACGATGACAAACCCAAACACCGAAATGAAAATGAAACGACAGCGAAACACAAAGTCGAATGAAATGAGATCAATGATTTCAGGTGATTGCTTATGAAAGTAAAGGACGTGTTACCAAGGTCATGACCCCCATGCGGTCCAGCTCCCTGTTGGGGCTTCGAGGAATGCGTCTGGGCGTGGAGTGGCCGGAGCCCGGGGGGGAGCCGCCCAGCGACGAGCCGGCACACAGGGAGGGGGGGATGGAGCTCATGGAGCGGAAGCGTCCTCCCAGGCTGTCGCCGCTGCCCACCCGACACTCGATCTCCTCTGCCCGGATCGCTGTGCTCTCCTTCTCCTCCTGGATCATTCTGCAGGGACACAGGATGGCGAAGAGGATGTTGAATGATTGCACGACAATCCTACAGAGGGTGGAGAAAGCCATCGAGTGTGGTTCTGCTGTGAAGCTGCTCATACCTAATTTCATTGTTGATAGCGTCCAGCTGCTCCTGCAGCATTAAGGCCAGGGTCTGTGCATCGGCCTGGCCACCAGGGGACAGCATGTCCACTGAGCTGAACATGGTCTCTCTGTCCTCCTCCAGGTCCGAGGCGTCCATGTCACTCTCAAAGGCCTGGGCCACGTTGGCCAGCACGTTGGCCTGTTGCATTCGCTCCCACTCCTGCTCGTTTAAAGTCTGCACCTGGATCAACACACACACACGTATAAAACAATGGAAGCCAACGGAGATTAAGAGAACGGTTCCAGAAAGAGCAGACAAGGGATAAAAGAGATAGAAGACAGATGAGAGACAGAGGAATGAGAAACAGATAAAGGATTAGCTGCATATTTAATACACAACACAGACACAAGTGACTGTCACTGCTCCAACGCACAAACACTTACATGTCGCTGATGTCCAGAGAGGATGCAAACAGAAAGAAACAAGAGAAGAAGAGACTCATCAGAGAGAACAGGTGGAGGAGGGAAGGAGGCGACGGCACAAGCAACACGTGAGGACGACAACACAAAAACTGCTTTTCATTCTGTTGAAGAACTAATTGTTCATCTTTCAGTCAAAACTGCTAAAACCTGGACAATAAAACAATTTTAGTGGCTTTTAAGTTTTAGATTTGATCATTCACTGTCAGAGTGTCACAAGTAGGTAAATCTACATGCAGATGTTCCCAGATGTCCGTTTATCAAATCACGATCTGTTGGTGCGTTCTTTGAAAATTCATTGACAAACTCCAAAGCTCAAATGTCAGACACGTGTTGTTGATATGCAATGAATCACCTTGGACGGCTCGTCGCGGAGCGCTGACACTCGTCCCTTCTGAGGTCGCCTCAGCACCAGAGCGCTGCCATAGTGGTCCGAGTTACTGTCCATCAGCGAGGACGCCGACACTGGATACCTGAAATCTGGAGTGCTGCCCAGCTGAGAGCGTCTGGAATAACAAATGAAAAGGAATCAGAAAGACTTAAAGGGTGGAGGCTGATGAGCTGTGGACTCGTTCGCCAGCTTACCCATGTAACAGGGAGTTGCTCCTGCTCCTGCCCTGCTCGTTCTCCGCCCTCATGGTCTCAATCTCGATCAGGAGCTGCTCCTACAGGACAGGAAAGAAACAGACGACTTTAAGAGAAGAAATGAAGTCTGTATCTCCGAGTAAAACATGTGACTTGTGGTAACTTGAATTTGTGAAAACAAAAGAAAAACACAGACGAGAAGCATCGTAAACGTGAAGCTTCACCTTCTCGTGGTGAGACTCCTCGATCAGCTTCTTGGTGTGATCCAGTTCTCTAATCAGGGCGTTCTGCAGAGAGCAACAAACACACACTGTCAAACACACACTGTCAAACACACACTGTCAAACACACACTAACAAACTGTGCACCATGATAGACTAAGTCATGACAGTGGCTGCTCCTACTTTATATCATTCATGTCGTCTCAGATCCGCTTTTTGAATTGATACAAAATTCAAAAGCAATACTTTTGAATTTTCTATGAAATCTCTGTATATTTATATATTTTTTTATTTAAGCCTGTTCAGCACTTTGGTGAACTGTTGTTTTAAATGTGGGATATAAAATACATTTTCACTGAACCAAATAATCATGAGCCACAGTGAAGGAAAATAGACTGTAAATAAAAACGGTGCCTTCACTTCTCAAAATCCAGAAATGAAGCCAATCGGGGGATAAAGCCTCGGTATCAAGGTCCCAGTCATGAAGTCTTCTTATATTAATTAAGACATTTAAAAACATGACCACTTAAACATCAGTGGCATAAGAACCGCTTCTGAATCTAGTGTCTTCAGTCCTGCTCTGTGGAGAAACCAGGGATCGAACCAGGAAACTTCACTGGACGCCGCTCTACCTGAGCCTTGTTGCCCCGGGCAACAGCCCCACATGTCCCAGCTGATCACCTTATCCTCCAGAGCAGACATCCTCTCTTTGAGGTGCAGCTGGAGTCTCTCGTTGGACTCGGACAGGAGCTTGTCCACCGTCTCCGACAGGCGCTTGTTGTGCTCCTCGTTCATCTTCTCTCGCTGCCGAGCCTGCACACCAACAGAAGAGCATGTGAAGACCAAGAGCATGTGAGAACCAAGAACATGTGAGAACCAAGAACATGTGAGAACCAAGAACATGTGAAGACCAAGAACATGTGAAACCAAGAGCATGTTCATGTTCCTCCTCTTCTTCATTCAGGCAGTCTAGATGCTGACACAGCGTTACGATGCGTATTGAACAAACAGGCTTTGGTTCGTAAATAGCCATTAACGTTAGTGTATTTATTAGGGATGGGGGGGAAAAATCGATTCAGTTACAAATCGCGATTCTTGTGAATCATGATTTTGAATCGCCATGCTGCCTCCAAAATCGATTTTTTAAACATATTTATTGGTTTATACGGGGAAGAATCGAAACACACCCAAGCACTAGCTGTGTCTCCCCTACATACAAACAACAATAGCCTATTTTTTGTTTCTTTTTTGTTCATTTCATTCTATTTAATTAACCTTTTATTTTTGTTTAAAAGTAGCCTAATCTGTCAGTTTGTGTGCAGTTGACAGGGGCTTTACAATAACAGGGAACATTTTTATTTATTTTCTCTATTGGCTGCCCGGAAGTCATTAAGTTAATGTTAATATTTGAAATAAAACTGGTAAAGCTCTCAGTGAATTTGACTGTGTTGTATTTGAAGGTATGATTCAACATTTTTCCATGGTCCACCATTTAAAAAAAAAAAAAATAACCAAAAGAAATCCCAGGAAATCGTAATATCGAATCGCAATACTTACAGAATCGCAATACATATCGTATCGCCACCTAAGTATCGTGATAGTATCGTATCAGGAGGTCCCTGCTGATTCCCGTCCCTAGTATTTATTGTCTTCTACATTCGTTGGATCAATGTGCAACAGTGATTTTTATTTTCTCTTTATGGTGTCCAGGACCGTGAGGTGAGAGAGCTTCTCAGTTTCCAGCACATTCGGGAGGACAAACATTACTCACCGGGGGAGGGGGGTGAGAGTCAACCAGCATTCTCTAGCAGGTTTATCTGCATTTTGAAAACCTGCGTTTAGCCACTGATCTCGTTGTGAAAGAGGTTTACGCACCCTGACCAGCTCCTGGTTCTTCTCCTCCAGCTGAGCCTCCAGCTGCCTCAGTCTCTCCTCCACGTTGCCGTGACGTTCCTCTGCCTGAAGATGGGAAACAATGACGAGTGAACCTTCATCTTTATCTGCTATGATATACAGTACAACATATTCACCCCTCCCAGAGCTAATGAGAGTGTCTCTAAAGCTTTGTCATCCATCCTGGAGAGGGACCTGGCTGAGAAAAGATCTTGTCCTGCTTGTGGTTTTACTGACAAAGCTGAAGTCCCTCCAGAGGATGGAGTAACCCACATCAACAGACAGGGACATACTGTACATGGCATCTAAAGAATATATACATAGCTAAAAGCCAAAAGCTGCGTAAGGAAACCAGCAAAGTAGCACAACCTGAAAACCAATAAAGCAGCCAGCGCTTCCCACAATGCACATCTACCAGAGAAGAAGAAGTTCCACAAGGTCCTACCTCAACTACACATGTGTGGTTATGTGTGTTACTGCTTATTAAACACAATCAAATGTTGAAAACTATCATCAGTGTCCAGCAGATCTCATCAGACTATCGGCTCGTATCTACACAAGAGCCAATCGAGTGGTTAACAGTTTTAATGGGCGGTGTCCCCACAAGTATTTGATCAAATCAGCTGGCACTTCCTGTTTGTGTCAGACATCAGTCATAATGTTTTTTTGTGGAGTAACACATTTCACCAACACATTAAACTACACATACAAGCGGACAGAGGAAGCCGGGTTTCAGGCTTCGTAAGATTCCACAACAGTTGGACACAAGGTCTCGTCCTGCACTTAACCAGGCACCGGTCGTGTGTAAAAGAATCAAATACAACTGAAGTTAAAGTATTAATGACAATATTTTTGGAATCAGCAGATATTGTTTTTCCTTTCGAGTAGTTCAATGGGCCTGGTTAAGTTCAGGAACAGATCCTAAACCAAACTCGTGTGTTTCCCAGTATCCGACAGATGGATTGAGCTCTTTGAAGAGAGCTGGTCTACCTTCTTCTGAGTCTTAGAGCCTTTAGAGCCACACAGAACACACTAGAGGTTTGACAGGGACGTGGTGGTGGTGGGGGGGGGGGGGGGGCAGCATGAAGAACACACAAACACAGAGCATGGCAGAAAGAAGAGAGAACAGGGGAT
Organism: Limanda limanda; assembly: GCF_963576545.1. Lineage (NCBI taxonomy): Eukaryota > Metazoa > Chordata > Actinopteri > Pleuronectiformes > Pleuronectidae > Limanda > Limanda limanda. Next base: position 1,214,173 of record NC_083638.1, on the reverse strand, counting down.
CGGTTTTAATGTTAGAAGAAAATAGAGACATTCAAGAAATGAAACATGACTGATGATCGCTGCCAGGTCAGTAGAAGAAAGAAGAAGAGACTCGAGTGGACAAACACACAACATGCTGTGTTGGATGAGGAATGAGATGCTGAGGTTTGTTGTGTTGGAGAACTCAGAAGACTGAGTGGGCTGACAACTCGTTATCTCTCAAACTACAGACACAGACTGTCAAACTACAGACATCGTGGTCTTTAAAGCAGACAAGTGGAGTAAAACATATCAGTTATCAGTTGTATGTCGGTCTCTTATAGTGAATACTGCCCACATCAACTAAACAAAAACCCACAACTATACATTAAACAAACCAGGGTCTTGTCCGTATATTTATTACAGCGTGTTAATATCTGTATCGTTGAGAAGAAACTACAAGAATGAATTCAAGAAAGCTGATTCCTGTTGCCTGATTAACTCTCAAACAAAAACACATGAGGAGAGGAAGGAATGTTAGCTTATGAATCAGAGGTGCATTGTGGGCCGGCTGCAATACGAATCAGGTGCTAAGTTGACCGATGTGCAAGACAAAGGCTCAAACTATAACTGGATCAAAACATTGACCAAATCTCTAAAAATAGGCCCCTGTGGATATTTGGAGAAACAAACAGTGGCTTCCTCAGGGAGCGGTGACAATGAACAGGAACTAATCCAACAGCGCTGATGTTGTTATGTGTGCTGGTGCAGAATTGGTTAGAATATATGGTTCCAAATGGGTGAGATATGTAAAACTCCTAAGGCCAGACTTTGTGGAAGTATTGAATGAATGACTCTGTAATGTTGCCTTGATTCAGCCTCACGACCTCTGACCCATTCTCTCTCAGATCACCTCTAACATGTTGTTGTTTTTTATTCGGCTTGTTTTTATTCATTTATTTTATTTTTTTCTCTACTGATCTGTGATTATTGTCTACATGTACGCACTGTACCTCTCCCAAAATGTACAAAATTACCCAATTTTGAAAAAGGTTGACAGCAGAAGAAAGAAAATTGCCCTTGGGCTGATGTAAGTTTTTGTAAACAACTGTCAAAAAAAAATAAAAATGAATATTTCAAAAAAAAAAAAGAATATATGGTTCATTTCCCCCAAAACCTAGATGTCAACAGATGTTTCAATCAATGGTTTGGGTTTTCAAAGACATCTGATCACTGTTATTTCATTAAACACGCACACACACACACGCACACACACAGACACACACACAGGTGCTGATACCTTGGTGAGGGCCGCGACCCTCTGGGCCAGCTCCGCCTCCACCTCAGGCAGAGTCTCCGCCTTGCGGATGGTCTGCTGCAGCTTCTGCTCCGCCAGCTCCAGCTTCTCCTGCAGCTGCCGGTTCCTGTCCTCGGTCTGCAAAGAATACAACCAACAGCAAACAGTCATTAGCAGACACGTGGAAGACTCATGTGTGCTACGTCACAGCCTCGGGGTTTGCTTTCAGCTCTGCAAGGTGAAGAGAGGGGCGAGAGAGAGAGGAAGACAAAGAGAGAGGGGGGGTGGGGAGGAAGTGAGGAAGAGAGCATTCATGATGACACAAAGACAGACAAAACCCGTATGAAGAAAGAAGAGAGACGTCTCCATCTCAGCGAGTGCATGTACAGAGACGAGCCAGTGTCTCGGAGGCGTCTCCTCCAGGCCTGCAGCGCTGGTCAGTGTGTGAATACAGCAGAGATTCATCAGCAGGAGACTGAGAACTGCAGGAGCTTCCTGCTGGGTCGACCCGACTGAGACTTCCACACTCACTCTCCTGGGGATCGTTTAAAGCAGCCTCGCTCAGACCCGTAGTTCTATCTGTAAGAGATCCGATCCCAACTGGACTGTGTATCCTGGGACCATGTGATCAGATCACTTCCCCACTCTGTATATGAATGTGACATAACAATAATCGAGGACATCATTTGTGTTTGTGGAGACTTAACGATGTCTTTAACCCAGTGTGTTTACAGATGTGTCATATTTCAATGTGTTTGTCTGTGTGTGGACGGGTTTCATACGTGACCTCGGACGCAGTCGTGTTCACACGGCAAAAAGAACACAAACGTCTCAGATCTGAGTGATCAGTCGTATTGAGCTGCATTCAGAACTGTGCCTGTGTTTAAACCAGGTCTGAACGGTTGTGTTGCGTACTTGTCTGAAGAGGGACTCCTTGTTGGCCACTTCATTCTCCAGCTTGTCGTTGAGGTCATGGACGGAGGTGGCCTCCCGCTGAGCTGCCAGGTAGCGCTTCTCCAGGGTGGTGATCCTCTCCTCCATGTCTTCTTTCTGAGCTACCGACTACACACACACACACACACACACACACCAAATTAGTGTTTTGCCTCACACTACAACATGTCCTGCTAGCTCGTGTTTAATACATCTTTGGGTAACCGAGGGTAACCGTCCTCCCTACCTCTCTCAGATCTCTCTGCAGCCTCGTGTTCATGTCCTCGGACTTGATAATGTCCTTCCTGGCCGTGTCCAGGTCCTCCTCCAGCTCATTGATGCGTGACACCATGGCACACATGCGCTCCTTCATCTGGCCCAGATCGGTGGTCTGGCGGTCCACCACATCCTGGAGCTCACAGACCTTCCCGAACCCAGATAACGACTCGTCCTCCTGGCTCAGCGAACCATCCGACGACCGCTGGGGGAAAAAATCAACAAAGTTAGCGAGCGCACAAAATAGATACAGAACTCACGTGGTTCATTTCAGCTGAATAAGCTCGTGGCACAAACCACTTCTGAACAAGCTTATAACCCAGATAAGGTTCAGGAGATCATTCACTGGATTGGAATCACTAAAGCTGTTTTCAGACATTTTATGCAGTTGTCAGAAAACAACAGGAAGATGTGGAAAACATTTAGTCGAGGGGCGGAGCCTGGGTGGAGGGGGGGTGGAGCCTGGGTGGAGCAGCAGGAGACATGGCGTATAAATTCTGCTGCATTTCTGTTTACAGCAAATGCTCTCAAATCTCTTTGTCTCAAGTCCACGTCTTCCTCTGCATCTTCTCTACGTGTATGGCTCCTCTTCTTCATGAGATCTTCCAGTTCAGTGTCACATGTTAGAAACGTCATCTGCACTCGGAAATATTGCAGGCATTTTACTAGGGGGGTGCAGGAGAAGTTCCATTGGACATTTGCATCCTCACAAATAGCTCCTCTGGAATAATTCAGGAAATGTCAGGACTTCAGTGCAGGTCTGAAAGCTACTTGACATTCATAATAAACCTTTTTATTATTTTAAGCAGCGATGCTGCAGAACAAGCTGTCAGCAGAAACCTGGACTGTCTCCAGTCAGCTCTCCTCTTCCAGAACTTACATCTGGTCGGTGCATGAATGCAGATTGCATAGCACAGTGAATTGGTACAGAGATGTACCAATACATCATCAACTCAGCGCTCAGGACAATTCTTCTTTGCTGAAACCAATTGTTACTTCAGCTCTGCTAGAATGACCACAGTTCAACATATTACAATCTATATATAAATTATATCCTCAATCGATGTCATTAGTTGTGATGGGATTTAATTAACTTAAGAGACGATTAACACCTGCAGCACATACAGAACCGGTGGAGTCATTTCAGTCGTGCTGTGAAGTGTCCTCACCTTGCCGTTGGTGCTCGGCGTGTTTTCAGAGTTGTGGTTGACTTCGCTGGTTCCGTCTGCCAGGCCTCTCTTCTGGCTGCTCTGCTCCCGGAGGTACGCCAACTAGAGAGAACACCGCTCTGTTAAAACCTGGTCCGCTCATTCATCTGCTGCTGATAAACATCTCAACAACTTCTGGTTAACCACCATTTCAGCAGCACTTAACTCGCTTGCTGCACATTTTGATTCATTGGTGATGTGCTCTCTGTGTGTTTCTGTCATACGTTTCCTCTGGGACACGGATATAAGGGACCAACCACAACTTCTCTGGTTGCAGACTCACATGAACACACTGCACAGACCAACACTCTTGTGCCAAATGGCCGAACCATCGGAAAGTAACAACAAAAAGCTGCCCGGCCTGAGGAGGTGAATCAAGTGGTTGATTTTGTGTGTGTGTTGACGTGTGTGTTGACGTGTGTGCGTGTGCCTGTGTGTGGTTCCAGGCTGACTCCCAGGAACAAAAGATGACTGGAGCTGGAAGCAAAGAGGAAATCTAGGACACTTCCCCAAGATCCTCTGGGCTTTTTGTCAATCTAAATCCCATTCAATTCACAGTGGACTGGAGACGTTCCTTCCCTTGTCATGTATGTGCACGTGTGGGTACTTAAAATCTGTGGATCTGTTTTTCTTTGATTCAGTGTTAAGATGAGTGCAAAGAAAAGCAGTTCAGGAGCGAAGCCTTTCAGCAACGTCACGTCTGCTCTGGAAACAGGATCGATTCAAAGGTGTCATGATCTGTGAACAGCTGTTGTGAAGCTGCAGGTCAAACCTTCTCAGATTTAGTTTGTGTTGGCAAAGAAGCATCAGAGGAGTCGTGGATTCACACATTGTGTGTGTACAGTCAGATTATGAAACTAGAGACACAAATACTTTTATGAGCATTTGAACGTTTGACCCACTGGTTTAAATCTTAGAATTCAATAAAAATAAACTTCTTTAAGTCCCACTGTACATGGCTACGAGACAAAACGAATACTGCTCAGTAGCAACATTTCTGCAGTTTAACAAATTACAACAGACAGCGGTGACATTTGATGGCGGAACCATCTGTTTACTATATGTTTTCTTGGTTGAATTGTTAAATGATCATTCCGAGTGTTACATCTCAGCCTAAACAAATCACTCAGCTGTTCAACACATGCTCCTCATTCAAAAGCTGTGGATAAAACATTTAGTTTTCAGTTATGTTCACTTACTTCTTTGTGCGAGAGGGTGAGCTGCTCCTCCAACACGCTGCATCTTTCCAAAGCAACACGTAGTCTTTCTCTGACCTAGAGAGCGTGTGACACAAATAGAAATAAACACACTGAACTGTACAAACCTTCCTTTTTCCAGATGTGTGACATGTGCAGACAGTGGTACCTTCTCATCGAGGGCTTTGTGGTGTTCGAACAGTGACTTCAGGGCCTTGAGGACCTCCACTTCACTCGAGACCCCTGCAGGAGACTGAGCCTGTCTCTTCACCACGGTCATCCTCAGGCTGCGCTCGTGACGGGACACCAGGCACTCCAGGTGCTCCAGCAGCAGCTGCTCACACCAAAAATCACTTCATCATCAGCGACTCACAATTTCAGTAACGTTTTCTACACAATAGACAAATGTACAGAATCTTGTGACCCTTCATGTGCATTGGGCCTGTGAGTGCTGGTGTGAACAGGAAGGGAGGCGTGTCCTGCTTGATTCAGAAATTGATCGAATAACATCTCATCTCCTCAACACGTAAAAAGTTGTATCTTGTAGTCGCGGCTGATGCCGGCTGTGTTTTTATGAAGGGGGTCATGTGATGGGAACCTGACGAGTCGGCAAAGATTATGTCATAGAGACAAACAACAGCGTTTCCAAACAGCGGCTCTAAAACTGAGTCAGGAGTTAGTGCAGCAGAGTTATTAAATGAGAACGTAGTTGTGTTGATGTAGTAAGAGGCAGCTGGTGAACCTGGTGTGTGTTCTTCTGGTTGTTGGATTTTATTTTCTGTCTATTTCTCTTGAGCATTGCATTCACAGCTAGCATACCGAGCTAACGCAAACGCTGGCTTTGTTGTGTGTCGCGAGCACGAAACTGTGATTGTTGTCGTCATGGTTACACCAGCGTCAAGCATCAGGCACGCCCACTGTCAAACATTAACGCAATTGAATACACGCGAGTCCTGTGTAAGTTTAGTGCTGCTGTCTTATCACAGAGTCCAAGTACACCGAGCGTAGTGCTCCTCATTAAACTCACTGCTACCACATGTCACTGTCTCAGAGCTGGAAATCATCGTTTGTGTATAAATGTGTGTTTTCATTTGACGTTAACCAGTTAGGAAACAGGTCTCGACGCACCCAGCAATGTGTAATTCTAATATTTGGATGAGTGAGCCGCTTGCGACACTCGAAACGTGTGACAATGGTTTGGATTAGAGGATAGACACAGATTTGTCAGCCAGTGTTATGACAACCGTCGATACCCAAAACAAAAACCAGCAGGAATTCGACAGGGAATCTGGTAGAGATCTCATCGCTGCTGGAAAGTTGAATGTGTCATCATCGTTTGCTGTAATCTGAGATAGTTTGACAGGAAACAATCCTGCACACATGCTACCAACCCGGGTGTTGTTTCTCTCGGCCTTCAGCTCTGCGATCTCCTCCTCCTTCTCCAGAAGCTGCTCCCGGCACACGTTCACCTCCTTGGTTAGTGCAGCAAACTCCTAGAATAGAAAGAGACAAATACAGAAACATGTCACCGCTACGTACTCAGCAGATCTTCCTTGAGGCACTGGACTTGAGAAAAATGAGAAGCCTGAGTAATGTGGAGATCGGGAGACATTTCAAGTTTAAAACTTTGATGAATCAATTCTAAAATCATCTGCAGTTCCAGGAGGAAGACGTGTGCACTCAGACTGCTGATACCTGCAGGTGTCACCTGTATGAGTCTTTCTTCAGTTACTGTACGGTAACAAATAGAGCAGGAACCTTTCAAATGAGTGACTGCAAATCTCAGTTTGCAGCTTTCTTCATATTGATATTCATTTTTTGGTTTTCGACAGAGATAAATAAGGCGTAAAGTTTCAATCTTTAAATGTTTTCCTTTCTACTATGCCTTTAATTAATGTAAACAGAAAATCAATATCAAGATTATTTAAGACTTTTACCCCGATTGCGATTGATGAACGTTTATTTCATTTCTTCATTGATATATTTATATAACTATGAAACTGGAGTAGAGGCAGCAACAAGGGAATAAAAAGATGATGTCTGTCATATCACCATAGAAAAATATGAAAATACAACAAAATTCTGTTTCTGTTTTTACACTTGCTCTAATAAATGTTACACTACTTTCATGTCTGAGGTTCTCTTCAGACAAATGCAGTTCCATACACACACACATTGCTTTTAGGAATTACATGCATGGTTGAACCTAAAGAATGTGCCATCCTGATTTTTTTTGCCCTGTAGCACAGCACCCTGAGTGGCCAGGCCTTCTTGCTCTGTGTGTGTGTGTGTGTGTGTGTGTATGTGTGTGTGTGTGTGTGTGTGTGTGTGTGTGTGTGTCTGTGTGTGTAAGAGAGAGGGTGGGGGGTGACTGCTGGAACTGATCGTTCTTTTCAGTCACTGCCGCAGCTATTCTCCCTTCACTTCAGCCTCTGAGCTTTTCCAGCGACTGGCACAGATTCTGCTCCTCTAAAGGAGTCAGAGGGAGCCTCTCCTATTGGCTGCAGCCGGTGGTCTCCGCTCTCTGCCAGCCAATCACAGGCCAGGAGAGGCAGGCCCGCTGGTAATTACAGAGAGGAGAACTTACGACATTCCTGAGCAGACGCTGAGGTTGACTTGTACAGCAACCTTCAGATTTCTCTCAGGCTCTCTGTGCCTTTTATGACTCTCTTCTCTGTCCCTGATGTTTCGTAACTCATCACTTCCACACAGAGAAAAGACAAGATTGATACTTGGTGGTAAAAGTGTGGTTCAATAATTTCAGCCAAGGAAAATGTAGACGCAGAAAAGCCCATAAAAGGCTCACTGGCTATTCAACCAGATCAATTAATGATTTACAAGTTATCAATTATCAACAAAATCTACCTTCGCTGCAGACGTTTAGGGTTTTAAGTTACTTTATTTTTCCACACAACACCCTAGAAATAAACACCACAAATTCAAGGTTGGCTACAAAGAAAGCAGATGTGTCGCCATCAACTTTAAAATAATTTGCTCAGTTTGTTTAACTACAGCTGAACTCAAACATTTTCATTATCGATTAATCGTTTGTCCATAAACGTCTTTAAAAACATAAATATAATTTTACTTGTTCGCTTTTAACCAATAAATGTTTTGGGAAAAAATTAATAACCAATCATCAAAGTTCAGCAGTTAGAATAATTATCTGTCAATCAATCGATCAACACATTTGTCATATGTATTTTTTTTAAATCAATGGTCTAATAAAAATCCTCATGCACAGGAGCCGTGCACACCGAGTCGGTTTCTGTTCTGAAGGAGATCAAATGAGGACGATATTGTTGTCGTCTCACTTCTTGAAAAAAGAAAACATTGGATCCTGAGAAGCCGTCAGGATCAAGAGTAACAAGGAAGTCAGTGGTGTGACACTTTCAGAGGAAAAATATGTACATGGTGAATTTGATAGTCGCAGATCTGTATATATATATATATATATCTACATCCCAGTTCAAACAGTTACATGTAGATTGAATAAAGCTTTTATTTATGTGACACAATCACAGGAGCCTGATCCCGTTTCTCCCTGCAGCAGAGAAGCTGGTGCCTGGCTCAAGAGCACAGACGCTGGTTCGAAGTGGAGGAGCTGAGCTGTAAGCCTCAGAACAGGGGAGGGTTTAGGGGGGGTGGGGGGTGGTACATGAATATGTGTGCCAACCTATTAAAGGAACAGTGTACCAAAACACAGAGGCACACAGAGGCTCTTCAGGGATAACTGTACTCGGGCTGGAGAACATCCCAGCACCTCTGTGGCAGGGAAACCACTTCCTGTGTTATTATAATGTTAATGAATCACACGGGTCGGGAGCGGCTGAGGAGAAAGCATAATAATCTAATAACACAGAAATGATATTTACCAAACTAAATGTAGCTTTCATGCATTAAAATATGAAATATGGGGACATGAGCTGCTGATTCAACAGATTCAAATTGTAGGTTTTTCCAAAGGTGTAATTTCTTTAAAACATTTTCACCCTGATTTTATCTGCATATACCTTACTAGAAAATCCATGTATTTCTCCGTCTTATTTGTCTATTTAATATCCATTTTTTGTAATAGAAAAAAAGACATGTCAACTGTTAGGCTTTGTTGTTATGAAGAAATTCAAAGATATTAATACAATGCTTCTATGAAAAGGGATAATTTCTAAATTTTTCTAAAAAGTGAGCACTCACTATAACAAACTAGAATAAAGCAGTAAATGAATTAAGACTTTAAACAGGAGTGGAACATACTATTTAAAGTACTGAATCTATAATGTTCCCACTCCAGATAAACCAAAAGCACAAAGATATCTTGAAATTAACTGAAGTTTCGTAGCAACATTGCAAAAGGTAAAAACAACAGGAGCCATTGAGGCTGCGTGATGTCAACAGAACAGAACATAGAACACCACCGAGTAGAACTCATCTCCACAGGAGGCTGCCAAACTCAACCACTCTGTTTAATTGAAAAACCTTTATAGCACCAATTTATCAACATTTTGCCTAAGACTGCGCTTGATTTAAGTACCAGTGCACGTCATGGAGTTGGCAAATGGAGAACAGGCCTGAGAATAGGTCCGGTTTCCTCCCAACACCCGACCTCCGCCACACTGGGCTGCGTCTGGAGCCGAGATCGGAACCAATAGGCCTCCCTCCTACATAATGACTTTAGCCGTTCTTAAAAGCTTATAGCGTGTGCTGAAATCTGACACTGTGCAGAGGGCATCTGTTCTCCTGGAGGAGGACTCACCGTCAAAAACTAATTAGACAACACAATGGCTCCTATTCAGAGCTGCCCACACACACATGAGGAGAAAGTCAATTTCCAAGAGCTGACGAAATGCTCCTTTGCACCACCTCTTTTCCAAAAGGTGAAGTCATCATGAGCGTTGTAGCAGGTCTCACTTCAGGTGCAGTCCGACACACTTCATGTATTTACATGTATGTACCAATGTCCTGACTGTACCGTTAAAACATCCTTACCCAATGCACCCCCCCCACTCAATCTACATCTGTATTCAGTATCACCAACACTTGATCTGCTCATTCTGTTATCATAATTAGGAAGACATCCCATAAGGACAGCTTCAGTACTATTGTCCAAGTGCATAAAAACTAGAGAAATTGAGTATTGTATAGATTTCATTGATTCTACTTCCTGACACAAACTAATGTGTTTTTTATATGAAATAAATTCATTGTATTCTTCAGTTTTCACCTCATAAATGCCTCATTAGTTTATTTACTGTAAACATACTTCCTGTTTCTGTTAGACAATATTCTCTCCGATACCGACACCTTGACTTTGAGTAAAAAACAATCTGATACCAGTGAATTTGAAGAAATAAACATTCGATGTATTTTAACAGCCGTGTACTACAAACCTTGTATGGAAGCGATGATTTCTATCATTGATGTGAGTAGCTGAGGTTAAACCGTTTGAAAAACAAATACTTACAGGGAATGAATCACAAAGAACTTATTGTATTGGCTAGCTTGAAAGTCGGAGCTGAACGATAACTCAAATTAATAAATCTAGGAACACACAGAAATGACTCGCTTTAAACTAAGTCAACAAGTTCTTCAATAAACCCGTGCCCTAGACAGAACACAACATAAAGACCCGGTACAGACAGAGCGCGTGGTGCAGGTCTGAGGCCAAACTAAACACAGCAGCAGGGCCGTCACTGCCGTCTGTTTCCTTTTATTTTATTGTTTCACGTCACATTTGGCAAAAGACACTTTCACTCTCGTCCCTTTCATGACGCTGCGTGGAACAAGTCGGTCTTTGTTTCTCTGGTTGACCACTAGGCTTCCTCAATTCGTGCCATTGTGCCGCAGAGTGGAATCTAAAATGTGGTCGACGAGCTTCTTCAAAATAAGGAGCAAAATGTAACAATAATCCTTTATTAATACGTCACTTTAAAAAAAATACAGTTACAAAGGGCTTCACAGAGGATTTGCAGACAAATCACATACACGCACGCAAACACAATCCTCTATAATCTGTGAATCTCAAGATTGTGGAGGAGGTCTTATGATCGTATTAACCTGAGTGCAGTGGTTTGGTATCAAATTAGCTCATAGTAGGTGGAGTGAAATCCTCTTCATCCCTGCAGGAGAAACCCTGAGAGTCATCTGAGTGGTCGGTCGTTATTACTCAAACCAGGTCTACTGGATTTCATTTCACTCCCAGTTTCTCAATCGAGATGCCCGTCACACATGTGGCCCACAACAGGAGCTCGCCCACGTGAGACATGTTCTCACCTGTTGTTTGGAGACGGGAAGGGGTGGAGCCTGAGTAATGCAGCGGGTATGATAGAAACTTCATCAACACGCCCATGCTGTGACTTCCCTGTGGGGCGGGACTAGGTCAGACGTTACATGGACTTTGTTCTCCCAAGCAAGTGCAGGGTCAAAGTGTGTTTAATTTCCAGGAGAACTGATTCACATTCTCATATACAGCTCCTCCAGGAGAAGAGTTTTCAGATCATGTGTGGAAACACTGAAGCCCTGTGCACACGTTAACTCTTGATAGTGTCCGGACGCTCTCCAGAGTTTCTCTCTCACATATGAGGACTGCACCAGGAGATGTGTGTTCAGATTAGGGTTGCAAAGTGGCGGAAAGTTTCAGGTAAATTAAAACTTTACACCCCCCTCACCCGCAAACTTTCCACGGGAATATTAAGCTCGGGAATTTTGGGAATTTTGAAAAAAAACAACTATGCAAATTAAATGCTGGGCAATAAAAACCTCATTCAAAACTCTATTTTAAAGCTGTATGGAATGCAGCACACGCTGCACGTTGAATTTCAACCCTCCACTGTGCATTCTTCCATCACATGCACAGATAACTCCCAGCATGCTTCACTCTACAGCAGGGCTATTGAGGCCTGCTGTAGAGTGCAGGACTAGTCAGGTAAGTTTCCATGATATTACTGGGAAAATATATTAGTATGCTGATTGAGGATTGTTCATCTGTTCATCTAGCCTATTTCCATTCATTTATCCATCAATTGTAAAATATATTTACACACGATTCCAATTGTTTGGCTAACTATTTATATCTCTGGCATTGAATTGCAAAATGTTTATATTTATGTCTGTATATGACAAGGTAAATACAGTGAGTATAAATTACCCACAACATTTCCAGTTTATTCCTGTTAATTCCCGTATATTCCCGTTAATTCCCATGGAAAGTTTCCAACTTTGAATATTCCTGGAATTTTGCAACCCTAGTTCAGATACATCACAACAACACAGAATAATCTGGAGTGCTAAGGTGAGGGGTGGTAAGCAACAGGCAGGACATGATGTATTGACACCAGCGTTTGCTCTTATCACCAAAAACTCTCCAATCGCATTATCTTTCTTAATTGACATCTTGTGAAATGTATCTGTCGCCTTAATATAAACACTCTCATTCCTCCCTTGTTCTCCCATCGGCTCATTCAAACATCATCCACAGTTTCTACCATCAAGCAGGAGAAACTCTGAAGAATGTCCGCAGCGACTGACTCAAACATTTGTGTTTTCACATGCAGCTCGTCCGGATTAGTCCAGGAGATAATCCAGTGCATATCTGAGCTGTTTGTGGTCTGAGACCGTTTTTATCACTAAAAGTTAACCTTTTGGAACAAAGGTCTCCATAGATTACAGGGCCTGACAAGTAAACTGCCAGACACACACACACACACAAACACAGTGAAACCCGCCAGGCACTGACAGAAGAAGTCCAATGATCTCACACATCAATTATCACACGTAATTAAGAAAATATCCCAAATTAGCAGAGCAGGATTTGAGAGGAGCTCTTCTGGCTTATGTCACATTTTATTTAATTCACATGCTGGATAAAACATCAGGGAGTCAACTAATTAAGTGTTAGATATTTAAGACCTTTTCTGTCTGTTTCACTCCCCCACCTGATCCCTGTTGTCCCAAATTTAAAAGAGTTTCAATTCACACCACAGTTTGCTTCAGTAACACTTCCAAGAACTCATCCTTCTCAAACTACTTATTGTTTAACTTGCATTTCCCCGTGTTCCCAAACAGGCTGGTAGAGGCCAGCTAGAGAGGATTTGGTTTAATGCATAACCTCCAACACAAAGACAGTAACGACAGCGTGCATAATAATTCTTCTCTTTCAGTCTCAGAGGAGAGAAACAATCTCAGTGAACTGTGGCGACAACGTTCCTAAACAATAGGACCAATCCAATTTGAATCTGAGAGAGTTTAATACGTTGTTGGGCCTTTTATTGTAAAATATAATTTGCTAAACACTGACCCTCGTGTTTCTTTTACTGCCTAAACAATCTTTGCAGCAGTTGTGTGAACGCAGCTGGAAATTCACTGTTGACAGACACACACACACACAACTACCCAGCGGTGCCCACTTCAAGCAAAACTATTAAAAGCCACAGACGACAGAAATGCTCTGAAATACACTTGACTGTAACATGTGCGCCCTAAACTTGCATTAGGTTAATAAAGGATATACGTCTGTTAAATGTGCTGCCGGTAAACTATCCACAAGAGGACATTTGATTGATGGAGACTCTAATTTGTCCTGTGCACTGAATACAAAAAGAACAGGGCACAACTGGAGTTTGGAGAAGCTGCTGACGTGTGAGCAAGCTGCTCTGGAATGTTTGTGCATTCCAGTCAAAGGGTTCTTGCACCAGGACGGAGGGAAGAGGAGAGAGAACTGCAGCTTCACCACCTTCTCCCGCCTGAAGACCCAGACTCTCCACAACACAACACAGAGACATGCCACCAGCTTCATTCATCTGTAAGGTTCATAAGAAGGTATCTCAATGCATCTATCAGGGAAATGGATAATCGTAATTCATGCTTCATATGACTTTTGGCTCATTTTAAATTTCCTTTTGGTTTATGCAAGTACGTTTAGATTAGACTAGCAGAATCTGTTATCTGTTTTATCTGTATTTATACTCGATGAATTTCATATTGTTGGTTGTAAAGCACTTACTTGTATCGAAAAATGCTATTCAAATTAAGTTATTATTAAAACTGATTATTAAAGTGCTGTTCACACAACTACAACTTTTTTCTTCAATCCTCTACTAAATCATGTCTAAAACTGCCAGATCATTTCAGTTAGAGAAATCGAATCTGGTATTCTCTCCTCGACGGGAGATTAAAACAAGAGAACTACATCGGCAGACACCTAGAGCCACATGTGGTTGTCTTTAGTTGTCTTAAATGTTCAGTAAATATAGGGTTATCAAATCCTTCAAAAGAACCCTAAAGAAGTTTTGGTTTGGAAATTTAAAATGAAAAACTTTGAAATTTGGAGTTTCTGGAGTTTATACACTTTCCAAAATAATTCTGGAAAGTGTATAAACTCCAGATTACAGCAGAGAACGTTTCTCTCCATTTTCTAACAGATAGATTTCATTGACTTTCAGATACAAATCCCAGGAGGCGGGCTGGATAGCCAGATGATCAGCTGACATCACAGAAGGAGCATAAGCAGCCGTGTGTGCGTGCACACGTAGAAACTCTGTAGTTTAAGACTGACTGAAAACCTCTGTTATTATGGTGAACATGAGGAAAGGCTGAATATTTAGAATGGAAACTGAGACAAGTCTGCTATAAGGAATCCTTCTGATAGAAGCCTTTTTAAATATGCTAGCCTTTGACCTTTTTTAAATATCTTCTCTTATCCATGAAACCTTGAACCTTTTTCTAAACCTATGCATGAGGATGTTTGTGAAATGCTCCTCTGTCAACAGGATTACATCCTCTTAATACCTTTATCTTTTCAGCCTGAACAAATCCTTACTCATTGTCTATAGGTTTCTACTTCAGACATTCTAGTGGACCAATGTTTTTATTGTGTGTATGAACATTTTAGTCTTAATTAATAATAATGGCATATGGACAGTGCAATGTGTGGTGTATGATTTACTGTGTCTCATGCACATCTGTTGTATTGACAGGGAGTGCGTCTGCTCCGGAGCTGCTTCCTAAGCTTTCTGGTGTAACCACTGTATTTCCTTGAACTAATGTAGGTTCAAGAACTCGACTAAATGCCAGGACGCTAGAGTGTGAAGACGTGCATCTTCCAGTCCTGAAGGTATTTCACAATAAAACATGTTAAAACACATGTATCGATTCAGTCAACAATACTACAGTTCCTTTACTTTGTAACAGGTAGAGAAAGTGCTGCAAATAGTTATGTTGCCGAGCTATTCAACAGATAGACATTGACATAAGGTGAAAGATCATTTTCACTCAGTGTCTTGGTGTGAACCGACTCCCCAGAAGAGCTGCTCACACGCAGGAGACCAACCTGAGACATGCGGCCCACGTCGGCTCTGAGCTGATAACATTAAATGCAAGACGCTCCACAACCAGTTACAGCCAGTGTGACCTCGGCAGAACTTTACTCAGTTCGCAAACATTAGTTCATCGGAAATACTTCCTTTAATTGAACACACACGTCTGTCTGAAGCTAGTCTGTGTGAATGCTACTGACAATGATATTTATTTATTTATATTCATACGACAGGTCAGCTGCTCTCGTCTCTTCGCCACGCGCGCACTCCATGATGGTATATTGCTCGGTTAGTGACCATCGGTTGTACTTAACACCAGGGTTTCCCCCAGTTCTGTATAGGCCTGGCGGGCCGCCATTGGTCCAAACAGTCACATGTCCCACCCCGACCCATTCACTGACCCTCAGACATCAGAGCGCTCCTTCAACACAGTGTTTTACTGAACATAAGTCAAAACCAAACATAAACATAACCCTAGTCCGTTACACTATTAGGCTGCAGCTATTTGGTTTTATTTATTTAAAAATAGGGTACTTCTTATTTCATACATTTTCCACAAATATGAGGAGGACTCAAATAGCCCTACAAAGTTCTGTCTTTAATTTATTTCAAAGTAGGCCGACACTTGCCTGTGTATTTTGTTTGTTTGTTATTTTGTTGCTTGTCTGTTTGAGTAGCTGGCTGAAAGCAAAGAAGTAGTACGCTTATCTTTTATTGGTAACCAAACTGTTACGGTTCATTGTTTCTGAAATAAGAGGCCTGACTGCTATGTTCACAGCAAACTTGAATTTTTTTTAATATTAAGTAGGGCTGCCACTAACGACTATTTTTCTATCGATTAATCTGACGACTATTTTATCGATTAGTCGATTAATCTAAACGATGAATTTTCCTCCCAAAAAAATCAAATTGACCCTTTCAATTCAGTTAATTTTATTTTGCTAACAACAAACTGTATGTCACCGTATAATGCAGCACAAAACAAAATATAAACAAAGGCTCAAATATTAAAGTGCAAAACTGTAGGTTTAAACCAGCAACGCCAACGTGTTGGGCGCTCAAAATCCGGCTCAACCCCCCCCCCCCCGCTTCTCTAGCAGCCCTACCACCAGGCTTAGCAAGTTTTCTGGGGGAAACCCTGAACACGATGCATTGTGGGAGTGTCTGAGTGTTTGGATGCAGTTTTCTTGGCAGTGCGTCACAATGCAGCAAAGTAAGGCCTCAGCATCCCACACTTGTGTTTAACATGACTTCCTAGCACCTGATGTTGGAGGAGATGGGATAAGATGAGTTAGAGCACGAACACGGAACAGAAACACCCTGTTAACTTTATTAAACTGGATGATGGTTCAACCAAAACTACAACAACACTAAGCTGATTGCCTCTTATGCATCATTAAAATGTGGAAACATGATCCCTGCTTTAAATGTAAGACCACAGCGAGAAGAAACATGAGTCCATAATATAACAGAGCGCTGCAGGCGGATGGACAAAGCTGGGATCAAGACTCCCTCCGCATTATGCAAATAGCAGAAACACAAGTACAGTTATGACTCTAATTACTGTAAGGAGCTTATTGCACATTCATTGTATGCACAGTAGTGCTGGGGTTTTTATAAGTTGCAATAAGCATTGCAGTAATATACCATGTGATATTATTCCTCTGACATGTGCAAACATCTAATGTGAGAAGTAAACACCTGCAGTGCACCACTAAAAAAATAGAAATAGTTTATTGTCACAGTCATAGCTTTCTTTCTTTTTGAGGACTGATCAGACATAGTGTTATTTATTAAATTAGACCACGCCAAGATTATAGCGTGCCACCTTGGGCCTAATTTGCCTCGGTGCACACACCAGTGCACATTGCAACCAGCGAGCCATACAACGCACAAAACCATGCCAGACTCTGGTCCCACTTCGTCCACAGTGGGAGCCAAAGATCTGTAAGAGCCGTCGTCCAAAAGTGAAACTGACACTTGGGCTAAAAACGCTGCGAGGCCTCAGGCGGGAAGGTGCTTCAAAGGGCACTGTGTTTTAAAGTAACACCCGGTCAGAGCTCAATCCCATACCGAGGGTCTCTCTGTTCCAAGCTTTGGTAAAACTGGGATTACAACAAGGAATGGAAACTCAATGGGGCTGCAGGATATGAGGAAAACATGTGATATGTGATAACGTTGATGACAATATGATCACTTTCACTTTTTACTGCACTTTTTATATTTTTTATAGATTTTTATTCAGAAATGTCTCTCAAAATAAATGTTACTTTGTATAAATATTGGTAAAAAGTGAGTAAATAAGAAGTAAACAGTGAGTAAATATATACTGGTTTCCCATTTTTTATTGCTCTCCTATGCATGTTGTATTTATTGCGTTTTTATGTTTCTATGTTCATTGTTTGCACCAATAACCAGAGCAAATTCCTTGTATGTGTGAACGTATTTGGCAATAAAATACTTCTGATTCTGATAAGTAAACAAATAATAGATAATCCAGAGTCTCTGGCTTGGACATGTATGTTCACACATGCACCTCCTCCAGAGAAAGTGCGTAAGTATCTCCGCAGTTCAGTGCGTGTCTGAAAGCATAGAGGGGCGATCGAGAGAGAGAGTGCAGATGGAAAAACATGCGTGTGAAATGGAAACTAAACATCCAACCGGTGATTTATTTGATATAATCTAGTGTGAAAGGAAACTGGAGTCTGCAGATGGTATTAGTGTGACTGTTCTCAGTTCATCGGTCCAACACCATGAGCAGACCCACATCACCTGTCTGCTGTCTGGAGATCAAATCACAACTATCTCCATCATCTCAACGTATACATCATGACCCAGGATGCAGGCCGGGCTCTCTGGCTCACCTGAGGCAGTGCCGTGTTGAGTTGTCTCTGCAGCGAGTCTCTCTCGTGGCTCACTTCGTGCAGTTTGCCCTGCGTCAGGCCCAGGTTCTCCTGAGACTCCCGAAGAGTCTCCAGAAGACGGTCCCGCTCCTCCAGCATGGACACCATCAGCGACTCAAAGTGACCCTCAGAGTCGGACTGCAGCGGGGAGCCGGACCCCCGTCGACCACTGCCGCCGACCCCCCCGGGCCCTTCGGCCTCACTGATGGTGGGCATCACCTCGCACATCATCTGCAGACATGAGACAGTTATGAGGGGGGGAAGGAGAGAGCAGGCATGGAGCTGGGAGCATGGACAGGTTGTGAACTACAACATTGTGAACTCACTATTTCCTTCAACATAAATAAGTAAATAGTGAGTAAATATATATTGTTTTTTTATTATTATTGTTTGTCTTATGTGGTGTATTTATTGTGTTTTTATGTCTCTATGTTCATCGTATGCACCAATAACCAGAGCAAATTCCAGGTAGGTGTAAACCTACTTGGCAATAAATACCTTCTGATTCTGATTCATTTGTATGACAGACTAACGCTTCCATATGAGAGATGCTAAAAAGAGGATCTAATGTATTTAAACTCTACAGTGATGCCTTCCCAGCACAGAGGGATTAAACTGAATTTAATACTACAGCAGAAAAATGGTTTCATCTCAACACCAAAAATGTATCACTGACATCCGTTGATTTGACACTGAAAAATCATTCATGTGAAAGCAAAGTTGAGTTCGTTTTGAACTTGTCTGTTTTCATTCATTCTCCTAAACAAACAGTAGAAAAATGTGGAAGAAAAGATGGAGAAAACAATAATATATGTAACCAAATGATGTTGTGGGGACCACGTCTCACACATCCTCGTCCCAACAGATTTAAACACTGCAAATGTAAGTTGTTTTCAATTTGGTTGAACTCTGATGCGTTAAACTTAAGCAGTTTGCTCCTGAAAGAGTTGACTAACAACAGTGGACAAGTTTAAAAGTGCAGACTTGTGCTGACTTAGACAGCGGACATCGACATCAGCCAACAGAACAACACAACATCTAAACATAACTCAGTCAAAGCAGCTGAACCTGCTCAGTGATTATTAGAAATGGTTAACGACAACTAAAACACACTTGACCAATTCATCCGCCTAGCTAACCTATGTTGGAATGGTTTGGAAACGAAGGGAGAGGGTTAACTAAATCTCAGGCAACTAGGAAAGCTGTGGTGTCTGAAGCCTCTGATGAGGAAGGTCTGCAGACCGAGGGCTGGAGGTCCTGTAGACCGGCTGCTGCACAAAGAGCCACGAGTCATGTGAGCTGGATTTACATACCTACGAGAACCCCCCCCCCCACACACACACACACATTCATCTTAAGGCCGGTGCATGCTTCTGCAACTGTGGCTTTTCACACAGTTGTGTCGACGGACTCGTATTAATTTAAGGTTCCCCAAGGACTGCGCGTGTTGCAATTCACCGCCAGACCACTAGGTGGGGTAACACTTTTTGTCGCAGACGACCTTTGAGACGACTTATTTGTGTGTAGCCGTCATCGACGACTGTTTATTTACATCGCCACTGCTGCTCCTCAGCGCCTTTTTCTGTCGGACATATTTGTCCCCGATCTTCCTCCACAGTTCGTACACTCGTCGACCTGCAAACCGACGTTAGCCGAGATCTCCTTCCAGGAAGTGCGGGCCATCTGCGCGTCCGTGTGTTCCGTCAATGACGGGTTATACAAGTGCTCATACCGTCGGATCTCTTCTGCCAAACGCTCTTCTATTTGGTCCGTATACGTTCTTCTAAAACTTCCGTGGTTTCGGCCGGTATTATGGGGCATGAAACTGGAAATGTGACTCCGGAAAGGATGTAGTTAGCAGACCAATCACAGCCTGGCGGGCTGCGTGAGGCTTGCGTAGCTTTGACGTATAGTTACAAAAATTGGGCGACGCACGTCCCCTTGCGTATCCCTTCTTACGCGCGTCGCCCAATTTTTTGAAAACGCAGAACCATGCGCCGGCCTTTAGTCTCTGCATCACCTGAGACGCCAAAATCCATTTGCTTTCAGAATCCAGTGTATTGGGTTCGCTGCACCCCCCTCACCCGCAAGTGCATCGTCCAGCAGCTGTGTTCGAGAGCTGGTTCCATACAAACGAACCTGCCACGTTTAATCAGCTGCAGACGTAGAATGCAGGTTCGGAGGGAGCAACCAGGACTAGTGCAGGAAGGAGACCAAGTTGACCTGGTTCATCCAGAGTCTAACACACAAGCTACCCTCCATAACCAGGTCAAGCCACCGAGCCTCAGCCAGGGGGGGGGGGGGGGTCACCAGCATCCAGGGGGGACAGATGGTGGTCCACTGGAACTCAGGGGACATGGCAGACGTCACAAGGTAAAGAGGACAGACAGGAAGGAGATGAGGAGGCAGGACACCTCCACTTTAAAAGACTTGGGAGAGTGAGGGTAACACAACACGGGACATCTTTCAAAATGCACCGTGAATAATCAGACACACAACCTGCAGGTCTCAGGCTGATGAAACCAGATAAAGCTAGGACCACTTTAGATTCAACACACACACACACACACTGCTGTCGGTGTGGAGGACCCCTCAGAGAACCGGACCTCGGGCCTGGAGCTCACCTTGACTGAACAGCGGGACGGCAGAGGGCTGCGAGAGACACGTTACTCGGATGAGTAAACAGCCAGGTCCCGGTGGTCCGCGGTGTCCCCGGCTGGTCGAGCAGGACAGACACGGGTCCCTCGGCGGATCGAGTCCCCTCACCGGCGGGGGGTGGGCATGGCGGCCGGGGAGAGGGGATCGCTTCCGGAAGGCCTCGCAGCGAACCCCCGCACCGAGTGAGCAGGGACGGGGGCAGTATTCCAACTTCGGCCGGCTACCTCCGCGTTAGCAGGCTAGCATGTAGTGAGCCGGTGGCTGGATGGTTGCATCCCGGGAAGTGGAAGTAACTCGTCCGGGTGGGATCCTTCACCTGCGTCCTCCGGTAGAAGTGAGGCCGCTCGAGGACCTGCCGGGCCGGGGACGTGGAGCCGGAGGAAGCGGAGTTCCTCGGCTGGAAGTCGGTCTGGATGTTAGCTGCTAGCCCGCTAGTTAGCTACTAGCCCGCTAGTTAGCTAACACTTGCTAGTTTCCAGATACGTCTCTAAAGACCCGCTCTGTTGGACATAA
Source organism: Limanda limanda (assembly GCF_963576545.1). Taxonomy (NCBI): domain Eukaryota; kingdom Metazoa; phylum Chordata; class Actinopteri; order Pleuronectiformes; family Pleuronectidae; genus Limanda; species Limanda limanda. Next base: position 1,192,921 of record NC_083638.1, on the reverse strand, counting down.
AAGGAGACAACATGGAGGACTGCGTCGTGTCCGTGTGTCCCACACGATCTGAACCGGTCCCAGAGCCGTTTAACCCCAGGAACTACGCCCGTTCTCCCCGGGCAGGAGCGTTAGCTTGTCGGCTAGCCTTAGCTTCCCGTTAGCTCCTCGTTAGCTTCCCGTTAGCTCCCTGTTAGCTCCCCGTCGCCTCGGTGCAGTCACGTCACCACATCTCGGAAACTTCCAGCCGACGTTAGCGAGGATTCTGCTCCGAGCCGCGGGTGGTGTTCCACTGGTGTCCGTCCGAGCCGCTGCTGCTCCGTCCGGCTTCCTCCACCGAGCAGGGTCCGTCGGGTCGCTGCTTCCCGGTCGCCTCTGCCTGCCTCGGCAGTCGGGACAGCCAATGGAGGGCTCCGGGTCTCTAGCGCCTCATGAGCCTGGAGTCTGCGGGAGGAGAGCGAGTCCCGGGCCGGCAACAGGAGGAGGAGGAGGAGGAGGAGGAGGAGGAGGAGGAGGAGGAGGAGGAGGAGGAGGAGGAGGAGGAGGAGGAGGAGGAGGAGGAGGAGGAGGAGGAGGAGGAGGAGGAGGAGGAGGAGGGGGGCAGCTCCTTCAAACTGCTCGCATTCATTTTGATCTTTAATTCTTTAGTATTCTCCATTCTTCAGCCTCAGGTGTCATCTCATCCACATACAAATGAGCTGCTCTCATTTCCATGTATGAAGATATTTAACAATAATCACCCATGGATCCAAATATCACTCACATCCAACTCAAATTTAAGTAATTTATTAAAAACAATTTAATGCAGCAACAAATAAACTAGAATAATCGTAGAATGTGATTGAAAATAAAAGTCAACGTTGAAATGACTGCTGAGAGGTTTTCTTAGATGATAATAAAGGAAACGTGTGTGTGTAGAGAGCGATGGGTCTTTATTACAGATCATATAAGAGCCTCTTCACTGACCTACATTCAGCTGCTGCACATGAAGTTTCGGATTTAAAACAATACATATTGATGGACTGACTGTAAATAGAGTAGTAGCACCATCTTGTGGTGCTTCAACACTGTAGACTGTATCGATGATGCAGAATCTTTATCAAGTTCATGTCTATGGGTCCAGGGGTGGACTGGCCATCTGGCATACCGGGCATAATCCCGGTGGGCCGTTGACCCAATGTGGGCCGGTCTGGTCCGCTATGTTGTTGTTTTGTTTTTTTTCTCTTCTTCCTCTCTAAATTCCCTCCAATTGGGCCGGCCAATTGGCTACAGAGGGCTAGCAGTGTGTTGCCAGCATCGACACATATTATTGGTCTATTGTTTGTCATTGTCAGTCAATCATGGGCTGACAGGCTCAGAGAGCCCCGACAGTGCTGTCAATCACATCACAAACCGGGGGCGGGACCTCATGGCATTGGCGGGGGGGGGGGGTCGCGGGACTGGCTGCTGCTGAGACAGAAACTTAACTTAATGGATAATAAGAGTAAAAATCTTGAGGAGAAACATTTTGGGTTGTTTTGTGTCTGTATAGACCTACTATAAAAAGCACTTTGCATTTTTAATTTTAGTTCTTGTACTTTTGATACTTAAGTACATTTCGACACCAGATACTTTTGATACTTAAGTACTTTTAATATGAGCTACTTTAAGACATTTAGAAGACATAAGTTACGTCAATTTAATGGCAGATGTGCTCGGCTAATTATGTGGGCCGGTCTGAGCCAAAAAATGCCCGGGCCGTTTTGTTCTCCCAGTCCAGCCCTGTATGGGTCCTAATGGTTCAAACATTCAAATATCTGGTGGATATCTAGTACCTGTGAAGGTCAAAGCATATAATACCACTAATAATAATGATTTATTTAGGGCCTTTCAAAACAAAGAGGACAAAACAAAACATGTAAGACAAAAAGACAATAAAATATCATTTAAAATGATATGAAACACAATCTAAAATCAAGGCGCAGAAAAAAAGAGAAACAATCAAATGAAAAGCATTCAGTCAAAGAGATTTTACAAAGCTGCAGACCCAGCAGCCCTGATCAAGGTCCCGTCATCTTTGGTCTTCAGTCTTGACCGAGGGATCTTTAACAGGTTCTTAGCAGAAGATTTACAGATTTGTGAGGTAGTTGCATTTTGAACATCCTGAAGGTGATGATTTTACCAGATACTTGCAATTAGCGTAACCAGCGGATTATGCTAATTGCATAAATATCCCGCCACGCAACTCAAAGCATTCTCTAAGTTTATTTGACTTGGAAACCAGAAGGTACTATTCAGGTAAAATAAACCGTTAAAAGCATAAGTAGTTAAACTGAAAGTCGTATTTGAGTGGAAAAGAACTCACGGGAAAGTACTTTGATTTGTATTTGTTGTTTATTTTTAAACCCAACAACCAAAACAATGATTCAGTTCCAGTTTCCCGAAGGCGTCAGTGACATAAACACATCTCTGCTTTAGACTGTTGATCAAACAAAACTTGACTTACAAGAATTTCACATGAATTGATAAACTAATGGTCAGAGGAAGCAATGATGATGATGAAGCTGCAGCCTGAATCACCATGGAGACCATCCCTGGACCTGAAGAGCATCACGTGCTGTTGCTTCATTCCTTCAGGTGACTCACATTTGGATTTTGCAGTTTGTAAATTGAGGTTTGGCGATGACTCTTATCAGGAGGTCACATGTTTGTAACTTGATATTTAATGTACATATACAACTCAGAGCGACATCAACCACACTCAACCGCCTGACACTTCCCTGATTGACTTTGCATTGACAAACACTTCAGTGTGTGAAACAGAGACACAGTATATAAACCTAATATGTATTCAGACACATGAGAAATGTGTGTGTTGGAAAGTAAAAACACCATTTCAATCAGAATACTTGTTTTAATCATATTGTAACACATCACAAAGGGAACAGTTATAAAACCACATCAGATCTCTCCTGTAAACACCACACACCTTTCAGATTTGTTCAATATAAAAGTTACACCTTACAAAAAGCTGCAGATATTCACAAGGATGTTGATATGAAATCCATCTGCTCACATTTGCACCTGATTAGATACATAAACCCCCACCGAAAACCATGAAAGAAGACTTGGTACAGTCTGAAGTGATCATTATAAATCAGGTATTTCCCACACGCTGCTGATTTAACTCTCAAATGTTGGCAAAGGTTGGTATTTGACCTTTGACACTTTGGCTCTGTACATGACCACTCCGCAGACCATGCCGACGGCTGCAAGAACACATCCAGCGATGAACACCAGGTTCAGATTCAGGTTGGTCGCTGAAGAAAAGAGAAACACAATGTGAGTCGAGCTTTGTCCAAAATCAAGCTGGGATTCTGCCGAGGCAGGTGTGCTCCAGGCGTGTCATACCTGTGGCTCCGACCCTCTCTGCAGATCTCCGTAAGCGCAATGGCCCCTGGGAAACGAAGTGACTTGCACTCTGGATGACAGCCTCTCTCTTGGAGCGCCGGGGGCTTGTCGACGTAGAGTTGATGCAACCTTTGGAGCACCTGGTGTTGGAGTTCCCTGCTTCACACATCATGACCGAGCAGCTGATGTACACCTGAACACAACAAGACACGCCCCCGATATGTCAGCAGACGTACAGATGTAGAGTCAAACCTCTGCTCTACTGCATCCTCAGTTACTGTGTCAGGCTTTTAGAACTTGTCCCATCAGAAAAATATATGTATTAAACCATTTAGTTTGATCTTATTGATTAATTCACCTTCTTGTTAGATACCTCCAGGCTCACAGGAGCTTGTTAGCCTAGATCAGTATATAGAATGGAAATAGAGGGAAACAGCTAATCTGTCTCTGTCCATAGAAACAAGATCAACACTGAAGCATCTCTCAACCTGACTAAATGCTTTGTTTCCCTGAACTATAGGTACAAAGGTAATACATATATATATAAATATATATATATATATATATATATATATATATACTCTATATATTAATTCATGTACATTGTCCCTTAATAATAAACAAAAGAATTTCTAATCCACTGCTGACCTGATTGTTCAGTCCGATGAACTTGAAAGCCTCCATGCTGAACTTGAATTCTTTCTGGTCAGCGGGGGAGTGGATCTGAAGAGTTAGATCCATTTGACACCTTTTCAAAGGAAGAAGAAAAGAAAAAACACGGTAAGAACAGTGCCCCTGTACTTAAATGCCACTGGGGGGAGCATAGGTGACACCGAGACGGCCCAGCTAGCTGCAAATCTTTTTACATATTTTACGTCCTTTCTTGAAGGCACCGTTACCCCTGACAACCAACATCTGCCTTCAAACAGTAGAGTGTGTTTTCATACCCATTTTCAAAGATGGAGTAGGTTGGGCGGTAGTTGGGGTTGTCGTATGGTGCAGCTCGGCAGGACTCCACAAACAGCTCGGTGTTGTTGACCGAGGAGGTGGCCTTGATCTTCATGTAAATCCTGTTCCCAATGTCGTACTCCAGAGGATAAGCTGCTGGATCCATCCTGGTTTGGAACTGGTTGTTAGGGTAGAACTCAAACTGGTAGGTGAACGTGCCGAAGCCCTTCTCCCACACAGTGATGTTCTTCCTGTGTGCCACGAAGCCCAATGACACGTTTCCTCGTTTTGGGTACTGGCAGTAGAACTGCACCTCCATCAGGTGCTTCCTGGTGATCAGGTCTCTGGGGTTGTCCACCGTGGTGATTTCGTTCTTGAAGATGAGGTTCTCCTCATCTTCCTACAGGACAGAAAGTTACGAATTCAGTCCTCATGCAGTAACCGACAAACAAGAAGCAGCACTGGTAACTGAGTGTGTAGTGAGATGACATGAGGCCCTCGCTACCTCGATCTGAGTGCCACAGGCGTTGAGGGGGATGGTGGCGATGATGTGAGTGCTGTTGGAGAGTCTCTGGAGGCTGCAGGCCGTGTTGGAGGGATCGTTGAGCTGCATATGATCCTCATGGAGTCGAGGGAAAGAGGCTTTCTCAACCGATACTGTCATGGAGGACTCGTTGCAGATCACATGGGATTTAACTGCAACAAAACAAGTACATTTTAAACCATAACCTTTTCAGTACTTTATACACAGGATTATAATAAATATTCTATTTGATTACTGATCAAGTAATATATTTCATATTGATGTATGTTAGATGCTAATGTTGCTATTATTTTGTTGTTGTCAGGATTACCATGACGACACCAGCCTTATTGTATGGTGTGTGGTTCAGGCCGGTGTTTTTCTGCCCTCTGCTGGTCGAAAAGTGCTTAATGCAGCTTTCAGTTGTGCTAAAACAACATTGACTGTTGACAGTGACGTATCCTGGTGACTCACCTATTTCACTCCTGGCTTCCACAAGAACACACCTCATCTCGGACTGATAGACGGCAGGCCTGAAAAACATTTGTGAACATGTGTGAAAAGTTAAACGATGTTTTCCTACGCACGTGATCGTGTCGACAGAGAACTGAAGTCCGAGACTCACGGTTTGACTGCTTCAACAGCAAAGCAGATAACGAAATGTTGTCCGTGGTCATCTGGGAGCGGCGTCCACCTGAGGACAAACTCTCCCTGTGTGGTCTGGTGCTTGCTGATATTCGCCGGCCCACTGACGATGATATTATCTATTCTGTGTGAAAACAGAACACAGTTATCTTACTTGCTGAGATGTTTTGTTGCAACAAGGTTTCAGCGGTCTTGTTGGTTCTCACTTACGTTGCATTTGTGGCATGCGCTTTGACTCTGATTTCCAATTCCTTGTTGACCTCTGCTAGGAAACGAGCTCCATTTGCAGGTGTCGGAGGCAGAAGCTTGGGCAGGAAAGCTCCCTCCTGACATGACGGAGCAGGGGGGTCCACTGGAATTTAACAAATGTGATAAGTATTGAACAGCAATTAGCAAACTGCTACTGAGGCTTTTGTTCGTTGTAAAATCTAAATAAAGTCCCAGCTCAGTAAAAACCAAAACCAAAAACCTAGGATTTATTTGTTGAGAGAACGTCTTGTACGACTAAATTGTAATTATTTTATTAAATGAAGCACATGTTCTATAGCCAGAAATGCAGAGTTTAGGGAAATACATTATTTTGAAGAACAAAGAATTTCATAGTGAAGAAGTTAAACTTGTCATGAATAAAACATAATGTATAAGTAAAAATAAACAACAAAAATAACCGCAAAATATAAAAGATCCGCAAAACACTGAGGAGGTGATTGAAGAAAAAAACTCTATTTAATTAAGTACAGGAAGCCATGGCCTCAGTATTTTGTGTCACACATTAGGGCGTTCTTAGAGGTCCAACACTTATAAAGACTTTTATCTTACTGAGCCCAGAGCAGCAGCAACAGGACCTCTGCTTGGTGGGACTTAAAAAGAACAGTCTAACTTCAATTATTGTCATGTGTCGGGAAAAGTAAAAACATACTTACCAAGAAAAGAGAATTGCAGAGGAAGTTTGCTGAGAGGAGCCGTGGTTGGGGATGTGGTTGTGGTTGGGTATGGGGTTGTGGTTGTGTATGGGGTTGTGGTTGTGGTTGCGGCTGTGGTTGTTGTTGGGTATGGGGTTGTGGTTGTGTATGGGCTTGTGGTTGTGTATGGGGTTGTGGTTGGGTATGGAGTTGTGGTGGTGTATGGTGTTGTGGTTGTGGTTGGGTATGGGGTTGTAGTTGTGTATGGGGTTGGGGTTGTGGTTGTGGTTGCGGCTGTGGTTGTGTATGGGGTTGTTGTTGGGTATGGAGTTGTGGTTGTGTATAGTGTTGTGGTTGTGGTTGGGTATGGGGTTGAGGTTGTGGTTGGGTATGGGGTTGTGGTTGTGGTTGGGTATGGGGTTGAGGTTGTGGTTGGGTATGGGGTTGTGGTTGGGTATGGTGTTGTTGTTGTGGTTGGGTATGGGGTTGTGGTTGTGGTTGGGTATGGGGTTGAGGTTGTGGTTGGGTATGGGGTTGTGGTTGGGTATGGTGTTGTTGTTGTGGTTGGGTATGGGGTTGTGGTTGTGTATGGGGTTGTTGTTGTGGTTGGGGTTGTGGTTGGGTATCCCCATCCCCATGGGTATGGGTATCGGTATGGGCCTGTGGTTGTGGTTGGGTATGGGGTTGTGGTTGTGGTTGGGTATCCCCATCCCCATGGGTATCGGTATGGGCCTGTGGTTGTGGTTGGGCCTGTGGTTGTGGTTGGGCCTGTGGTTGTGGTTGGGTATCCCCATCCCCATGGGTATCGGTATGGGCCTGTGGTTGTGGTTGGGCCTGTGGTTGTGGATTGGTATGGGTATAGGGATCTCTTTCCTCTCCTCACGGTCATCGGAGTCCTGTAGGATCTGGATCCGTCTGCGTATTGCAGATTGATGTAGCCTTGTGGGAAATCCTCAACCACCAACTCAAGTCCATAAGGCTTGATGTTGGCTCGGGTGTAGTTGTAGTGCAATGTGCAAGAACCCTATCAATGTGAATATTTATTATTAAAGGGAGGCAAAGCATTAATACATTAAAACACAAAGTATGGAGATTCACATTCCTCAGCTGACCTGGTCTAAGAGGAAGCCTGGTGGCAGGCTGCATGAGTTGCACTCCTTCCCCCTGATGTTTCCATATCGACATCGAACTTTATCCCCATCGGGATCAAAAGACGTGAGCTTGTATGTCCGAGGGCAGTTCTGAGGAACTCTTGGATATATACGATAACAGGAGTTAGTTAAAATAACAAAAATGGAATAATCTGTGTTAAAAACGAATTCAAATTCTCCAGTGTTTGTGATAAAAGGGTTAAAGGTCGACAGGTTTCCAGGTATCTGCAGGAGACTTACCTGAGGAAAGGTAGGATGCCGATTTCTGGTGATCTGTTTGGTTTCCTGGTGTCAGACCTCTTTCCCAGATTTACCTCAGTCAGTACATACCAGCTCCAAATATTATTGGCCGTTCCCACCCAACAGCAGCTACTTGCCCTGGTGTGTGTGGAGCAGATTGAGGTGTGTGAACATGACTGTTGTCAAGCAGGGATGATGAATAAAAGAATGCTCCACAAAGTGACTCAGTGAATTCATGTTAAAGGGGACATATTATGAAAATTCCACTTTTGTAGTGCTTCTACATGTTAATTTGGGTATCTGGCATGTCTACCGTCCCAAAAACTCTGGAAAAAAACAACTCCCTCGATTTGTTGTGGTTCCTCTATGTCAGAAACTATACTCTAGTTGGCGTCGAATGAAATTACCCCCATCTGTTACGTAACAGATGAAAATGCCCATGTAGTACGCCCCCCACCACCCCTCGACCCACCACTCGACCCACCCACTTTTTCAGTCCATCGGAGTCCGGCCGGCAGCCATTAAATTCTTGCACGCCTTGGAAGCACTTGGATAAGCTAGCTAGCAGCATGAGTCAAATTCCACTCCCAAGATGCTCAGTGCACGGCTGCACAAATCAGCACAAATGTCTTCACGTGACTCCAGCTTCAGAAAACACAAGATTGAGATGAATCGAGTTCATATATGATGGCAACGTTCCTGCAAGAGTTGACAAACGTCTGTTTGTCTGCTCTAACCTCTTTGAAACGGACTGTTTTACCGGAGCCGTGAGCCGTGAGCGAGCCCGGGAGCCTTGGAGCCGGGAACCGGGAGCACGGAGTCGGGAGCCACTGCGAGTAGGCAGCCGCGAGCCGGCAACCGCGAGCACGGGAACGTGTTGTTGTTTTTTCAAGGTACGAGGTCGGAGCTGCTTCGCTGTGTTGATGCTGTGGATGATGTGACTCTGTTTGACTGTGTGTCTCTGCTGTGCTACCTCAGCTGGCTGTGACTTGTTGGACGTGTCTGTGTTTGTTTACGGGTAGTAGCAGCAAGCTAAGGCTAGCTTCTGTGTGTGTCTGTCTTTGTTAGCATCGGAACGTGTTCCAGGACACCCCCCCGGTCTCGGTCTTGTACCCGTGATTGGGCGCTCGCTCAGCGGACAGCCTCTGCTATGATGCGCGGGTGGCGAAGCGGAGGAGGAGGGGGGGGGGGGAGAGAGCTGCACCTTATAACTTTTGTGGCTCGTACAGATTTGCTCCCGCAGCCCGAGCACTGGTGCCGGTCACCAGCAGCTCGTTGCCGCCTCCGTCGCTCGCTTTAAAATAGACTCATACCCGGGGTTTTAAGTGCATTTGGCCGCAAAAGTTGCAGCAGTGTTAGCTTCCAAAGCTAGCCCCCACATCCCTTTGTGTGTGTGTGTGTGTCTGTGTGTGTGTGTGTGTGTGTGTGTGTGTGTGTGCGCGCTCAGAATATATGACCTGTATGAATAAATATACACATACAATTATATACTGTATACACACATATCTAATGCATGTATATAAATAAATGTACATCTTTATCAGAAGGTGTAGTAGTGTGAAAATTGTAGCTTCAATGAAGAAACACAACAAACAAATACAGAAATATATGTGTATGACAGTGACTTAAAATTATTTTAACAACCTTAAATATTCTAAGGAGAGATTTAGGACGTGAAAGTTGATGTGTGTGTGTGTGTCAGTGAGTGACAGGGGGGGGCGGGGCGGTGAGAGGGGGCGGGGCGGTGAGAGAGAGGGGGGGGCGTGGCACTCAAAACAGGTCAATCTGAGGAGGGCTGTTTTGGACAGGGTAAAAAGGGTAATGTTTAAATGATCCTTGTGGTATTTTGACCAAAAAATGTTACAGACATTTCATTAAGACCCCAAGGAACCATATCAACTTGTGGCAAAATGGGCATAATAGGTCTCCTTTAAGAGCAGAAAGGTGAAGCAGTTTGATTCATAAAGGACATTTCTTACTCAGAAGAAGAGACAGAAACAACAAACAAGTCCATCGCAGTCGTCAATTTTACCGGAAATAAAACCAGTTTTAACTTAGTCTCACTAAGCAACAAGTGAAAGTTAAGTAGCTTTAAAAAGACTTACCTCATCTGAAAAGTTTTGTCACTGCGAACATTAGCCGTGAAAACTGTTTCAGTCTCACAAGAGCCTCCATAGTATCCTGATATGGTTCTGTGCCTGTCAATCACAACCGATGGACTTCTAGCGACATTGCGACAGTTCCAGTAGCAGTACCACCGATAGGGAACACATGACCTGAAGGTTGACCTGCTGCGAAGGTCCACCTGCGGGGAAAGATCACACTGAACACTGTGCTTCCAGCTGGTTGCTCTGCTCAAACTGAGGAGGTGATTATTGTTTGCAGAACGCAGCCGCTCACATTTGAACACCAAGCGAAGGGCCACATTTCTCCAACTCTTGACTCCCTTAACTTAAATTGAGGACTTTAAGATCCTTTATTAACTTTTAAAGCTCAGCATGGTCTGTTCCCAGGTTAAATATCAGAGCTTCTACCTGCCTTGCTCTGAGACTCATCTAACATTTTACAACCAACGCCTGCCAGTAGTACCTTAGTCCAGGCTTGTATGTGCGGCTGGCCATTAACTAATGCCAGTAGCTAAGGTCAGTAACTAACTGTGACCAAGTTTAATTTATTTCATCTTTCTTATTAGGGCGGCTGTGGCTGAATGGTAGAGCGGTCGTCCTCTAACCTAAAGCTCGGCAGTTCGATCCCCAGTCTGACCCATTTGCATGCCGAAGTGTCCTCGGGCCAGATGCTGAACCCCGAATTTCTCCCAATAGCAGAACAAAGTTCTGCTAATAGATGCTGTGTGTGAATGGGTGAATGTAAAAACAGCGCTATATAAATACAAAAACATTTACCATTGTTATTGTTTTATCCCCATGTATTTTGTCAAGCACATTGTAAATAGAAATAAAGAAATAAAGCTCCCACAAAATAACGAGTAATAATTAAGAGGAATAGGACATTTCTATCATGGAGCAGATTCACACACTGTCTCGATGTCATCATTGCATCTCTCACCTTGTGCGTTCCATCAGGGTTTTGTCCCCTGTAGATGTAGCTCACGCTTCCCCCAAAGTGATCCAGTGATGCAGACGCCAGTGAGACCAGGAGCAGCTGGAGTAGGAGCACCGCTGTTGAAGCCATGATGCAGAGAACTGCTCTGTGTCCCGGGTGCCTCTCACATCCACCTGCAGCATCTTATATACTGTAAGCTGGAGTCTGATGGAATGCACATTTGGTTGAAAAGAATGCAGCACCTGCAAAACCGGTTTGAACTTAATAGAAAAGAAACCTCTTTCTGGGAAATGAGTTTCAATAATAGGCGTGGAAAAAAACCAATTGTGTTACGTGGTTGTTATTGAGCACATTTTCACCAGTAACAAGCTCCCACAATAGTTAAGAGTCGTCTGAGCAGAGGAACAAGAAAGTTTTCCTGATTTCATATGAAGTTAAAGTTCTGACTGTCAGAACAGAGCTGCTGCTTCACACTTCTTATATGAATGAAATGTCATTAGAAGAAGTTAGTACATGGATGCAGGTGTATTCACAGAAACTAGTCCAGACAAAGTCACAGATCTTTACAGGAGTGGGTTTGAGATCCCAATGAAGTTTCAGTTCGGTTTGTGTACCAACTCCTCTACAGTATGTGTGGACTCATGCAAGAGGAGAGCAACTGTATTTCTGTTGGGAAACCAAAAAGAATCCAGTGGTTCGGGTCTTTCAACGCTTATTAAAACATTTAATGAGCTTTATTGATTCAACTTTATTGATTTAGCTTTATTGTCCGTCCTGGGAGAAGCTTCCGTAACATGTGACGTCCTCTGAGGTCTCTACCTTCTCTTACTGCTCTGAGGTTTTCCTGGTGGTTTTTCTTCAATCTTGATGAAGGGCAGTTGATGGCTTTGTTCTGCCCAGTGAGACAAATAGTGATTTGTGAATAGGGGCTCTACAAATACAATTTGATTGACTGGCTCCTTCTAGTACGATTTGGTATGGCAATGATAGTATCTGGTGAACAAGCCCTTTATTGGTCACATCAGGGAACTGGTGGCCACCAGAATCATCCAATCAGTGCAATGCACGAATACAGAGTTTAAGAGTGGTGCTGTCTGTCAGGATTCAGCAGCCGTCTGTACAAACTGGGATTAAATGTGCTGATGTGCTTGATGCATAATAGTCGTCTTTGCTTTCTTTTTAAAGTGTCAAATACCAGTAATCTTCAGTTTCAGGAGACAAAGCTGTGCCTAACAAACACAGTGGGTGTGTACTTACAGTAAGTGTCCAGGACTGAGGAGGAAGTTCATGCTCAGAACATTCCACCATGCCCAGCAGGCCTAAGAATGACAACGTGTAATTAGACATGGAATGAAGGCTTTTGTAAACCTGACATGTGATTGTTGATCTAAGACACATCTGAAGGAAACATAGATGACTCAATCAATCAATCTGTCTCATTCAGTTACAGGAAGCAGCTTGTGTTCGAGTGAAGACGGTTCAGCCGAGGTCGGAGAAGCTGATCGGCCCGGCTGCTTGTTGAGCTACGACACTTTGACACGGTCACTAAACAGAATAGATTTGTAAAAACATGACCACACATCAGCTGTTAATCGCAGGACTGCGACAACTTGGACCCAAGCATGTGACTCATATCGTATAAATTATATTACGTTTTATAAAATTACAATAACAATAATTATAATGCCTGTGTTGGTCTAGCACTTATCTAAACAAACCTTGTTATTCTACGTGCGGCCACATGTCAAACCTTTCAGATGAGATAACATCACCTGTCATTAACAGAAGAATCTGTGTGGCTGCCAACAGGTGGAGCCTGCCAGTCAGGAGTATGATGCACATCACTGATTTGACACGTGTGTGAGTCAAAGCATCAAGGTCCAGGTTCACAGACACGTCTTCTACGATCCTGTTTCCTGCGACCGGCTCAAACAACAAAGACCAAAGGCAAACAAAAGTCGAGACACCATCTTGACCCGATCAGGGTTTGACTGATTCGAGAGTTACCACATGTCTTTGTGTGAGCTGCCTGCATCCGAGGTTTGACTGAGAGAAGCAGGGCAGCCAAATCATCTACAGACTGAGTGATTCCTACAGATCAGATGAGACTGACTGATTCCTACAGACCAGATGAGACTGACTGACTGATTCCTACAGACCAGATAAGACTGACTGATTCCTACAGACCGGATGAGACTGGCTGATTCCTACAGACCAGATAAGACTGACTGATTCCTACAGACCAGATGAGACTGACTAACTGATTCCTACAGACCAGATAAGACTGACTGATTCCTACAGACCAGATGAGACTGGCTGATTCCTACAGACCAGATAAGACTGACTGATTCCTACAGACCAGATGAGACTGACTGACTGATTCCTACAGACCGGATAAGACTGACGGATTCCTACAGACCAGATAAGACTGACTGATTCCTACAGACCAGATAAGACTGACTGATTCCTACAGACCAGATGAGACTGACTGACTGATTCCTACAGACCGGATAAGACTGACGGATTCCTACAGACCAGATAAGACTGACTGATTCCTACAGACCAGGGGTCTCATTTATAACCGTTGCGTACGCACAAAACGGGCCTGAAACGTGCGTACGCCAGCTCTCACGCCAACGTTGGGATTTATAAAAACAAACTTGACGGGAAAATGTACGTATTTCTACGCAAAATTAGACCCATGCTTACGACCGTTTTGGACACAGGAAAACGGCGACATAGACGTGAGGTGGTGAACTGCAGCAGATTATTGATCCAATTCATAATTTACATTGAAACCAGCCGCTTAGTTTTGCTCGCGCAACGTATCTGCTCCACAGAGCCTTTTGATTTAAAAAATATAAAACAACTTAAAGCGAATTAGTTTCAGATTGGATTTAACAGCCGAGTTAAGGAGCCGAGTCATCAAAAGGTTTTAATAATATCTTCTAACACTGTGCGTGTATCATCAGATCACTGCAGTGAACGGAACTGAGCCATCAGGTGCACAGAGCGCACAGAGCGCACTGGAGATTACTTATAAGAAATTAAGAAACATTCCAAATAATATCCCAGGGGAGGTGAGGATCCACTGATGTGAGGGATTCGGTCGGCTGCTCTAAATAAATAAATACTGCTGTGACAGTGGAGCTGGTTCTGCTCGATGTGTGCACATGAATGGAAGGATGAGGAGGAGGCGAGGGTTCAGTGATCTCTGATCTCACACAGTGTGTTATCCACAGCAGCAGCAGCAGAGTATCAGTGTATTTTCTTTATTAGTGACATCACTGCTGTCCCATAAAGTCGCTCTTCACCTCCACCTCCCTAACAGACACCTCGATGTTAGTGTCAGAAAGTTTCACTTCCTCTTCACATCGCTTGATGAGGTGACTCCGTCAGGACTCACGGTGGAAACCCATTGGTCAGCAGCATTTTTTAATATTCACGCCTATTTTGCATTGACCATTTATGGTGTAAAGTGGGCGTGTGCAGCGCGGATTTGGAGGCAGATCCACGTACGAACGTTTCCAGGTGGAATGTGATTTATAAAGCGAACATTGCGTTCAGGTGAGCGTGCGCACGGTTTCATAAATCGGAATTATCTTTGGCGTACGCCATTTCCGGATTTTGTACGTACGTACACTTTTAGTATGAATGCTAGGCACTCTTTTATAAATGAGACCCCAGATGAGACTGACTGATTCCTACAGACCAGATGAGACTGACTGATTCCTACAGACCAGATGAGACTGACTGACTGATTCCTACAGACCAGATGAGACTGACTGATTTCTAGCGACCAGATGAGACTGACTGACTGATTCCTACAGACCAGATGAGACTGACTGATTCCTACTAACCAGATAAGACTGACTGATTCCTACAGACCAGATGAGACTGACTGATTTCTAGCGACCAGATGAGACTGACTGACTGATTCCTACAGACCAGATGAGACCGACTGATTCCTACTAACCAGATAAGACTGACTGATTCCTACAGACCAGATGAGACTGACTGATTCCTACAAACAAGATGAGACTGATTGATTCCTACAGACCAGATGAGACTGACTGATTCCTACAGACCAGATGAGACTGACTGACTGATTCCTACAGACCAGATGAGACTGACTGATTCCTACAGACCAGATGAGACTGACTGATTCCTAGCGACCAGATGAGACTGACTGATTCCTACAGACCAGATGAGACTGGCTGATTCCTACAGACCAGATAAGACTGACTGATTCCTACAGACCAGATGAGACTGACTAACTGATTCCTACAGACCAGATAAGACTGACTGATTCCTACAGACCAGATGAGACTGACTGATTCCTAGCGACCAGATGAGACTGACTGATTCCTACAGACCAGATGAGACTGGCTGATTCCTACAGACCAGATAAGACTGACTGATTCCTACAGACCAGATGAGACTGACTAACTGATTCCTACAGACCAGATAAGACTGACTGATTCCTACAGACCAGATGAGACTGACTGACTGATTCCTACAGACCAGATGAGACTGACTGATTCCTACAGACCAGATGAGACTGACTGATTCCTAGCGACCAGATGAGACTGACTGATTCCTACAGACCAGATGAGACTGGCTGATTCCTACAGACCAGATAAGACTGACTGATTCCTACAGACCAGATGAGACTGACTAACTGATTCCTACAGACCAGATAAGACTGACTGATTCCTACAGACCAGATGAGACTGACTGATTCCTAGCGACCAGATGAGACTGACTGATTCCTACAGACCAGATGAGACTGGCTGATTCCTACAGACCAGATAAGACTGACTGATTCCTACAGACCAGATGAGACTGACTAACTGATTCCTACAGACCAGATAAGACTGACTGATTCCTACAGACCAGATAAGACTGACTGATTCCTACAGACCAGATGAGACTGGCTGATTCCTACAGACCAGATAAGACTGACTGATTCCTACAGACCAGATGAGACTGACTGACTGATTCCTACAGACCAGATGAGACTGACTGATTCCTAGCCACCAGATGAGACTGACTGACTGATTCCTACAGACCAGATGAGACTGGCTGATTCCTACAGACCAGATAAGACTGACTGATTCCTACAGACCAGATGAGACTGACTGACTGATTCCTACAGACCAGATGAGACTGACTGATTCCTAGCCACCAGATGAGACTGACTGACTGATTCCTACAGACCAGATGAGACTGACTGACTGATTCCTACAGACCAGATGAGACTGACTGATTCCTAGCGACCAGATGAGACTGACTGACTGATTCCTACAGACCAGATGAGACTGACTGGCTGATTCCTACAGACCAAATGAGACTGACTGACTGATTTCTACAGACCAGATGAAACTGACTGACTGATTCCTACAGACAAGATGAGACTGACTGATTCCTACAGACCAGATGAGACTGACTGATTCCTACAGACAAGATGAGACTGGCTGACTGATTCCTACAGACCAGATGAGACTGGCTGACTGATTCCTACAGACCAGATGAAACTGACTGACTGATTGCAGCCGATAGATCGTCACACCCAATGGTTTTGTTTGTGCGACCTGAACTTTGAACAGTTTGGAGCATTTTGGCTGAAAATAAACAAAAGTGAATGGTCCTTTTCTCTGTGTTGGAACATGAGCATGAAGAAGTCAACCGTAAAGAAGGATCTGGAATCACAGTGCAAACATGCAGGTACCTCTGCAGCCTCGGAAATGAGACTGAGACCAGATGAGACTGACTGACTGATTCCTACAGACCAGATGAGACTGACTGACTGATTCCTGTGAGAAGTGAGAGCTGCCAGTGAGGGATCAAGAGGAGTTCCTGAGAATCCAGTGACCCTCCCACCAGCCCAGGCTCCGCCCACATGGGATTATACTGGTGTTCACTCATATCTAATCCGTTTAATAAACATGTGACACATTTGTATTGTCCATTCTGAGCCTTGTATGGCTGCCACGGTGTTGCGCTCTCTCGTGCTTTTCATGTTTTTGTTTATTTGTACGGTCTTCAGCACTCCCTCTACGATTACTTTTTCCAGAGAAGAACTCATGAATGTCCGACATTGATGTTGAGAATGTTTCTAGCCAATAGGGGGAGGTACCAGCCATCCTCCTTATCTACTGCATCCTGTCTGCCATATTGCCGCTCAAGCTACAAACTCCCTGCTTTGCCCAGATGGTTATCTGATATTTCGTGTGCATGTGTGAGGTAATCCTGCTGACCTGTGGAAAGGTGCAGGGATTCTCCTGATTCAATGGTGAGTGGAAAGAAATCCGTAGTTGCTGATTAAGAGGAGATATACAGTAGAACACGCAGCGAAAAAAGTCTGCTAGCCGCTAGGCTAACGGTTACAATGTCAAATCCCACTGTCATTCGCTAATAGCGTTAGCATGTGAGAGCGAAAAAAAGTCCGCTAACCGCTAGGCTAACGGTTACAATCAAAAATTCCACTGTCATTTGCTAATAAGGTTAGTGAATATCGAAAGCTACCCTTGTTAAGATCATGGCGATCTAAGACTTTTTACTTTGTGCCTCCTGCATGTGTTTGTTATTCCATGTGTTTCCCCCTGTTTATTTGTGTTGTCATGTGCTTGTTGTGTTGATGTTGTCAGGCCATGTGTTTTCTGTTATTGTCCGGAGACTCCGCCCTCTGCTGCTTCCCGCTCTTTTTCCCCCTCACCTGTTCCCTATCATCACCCTGAGTGTTTGCCTCATTTGTTTACCTGTGTCTTGTCTTTGTTCCACCTCATTTATAAGCCCAGTCTTTCTGTTGTCCTCTGTCGGATTGTATCGTTTTTGCCTGTGAGAAGCCATGCCAGGATTCTGAGTTTTTGAGGTCTGTTATCTTGTATGATTTTTGACATTCTGATTTGTTATCCTCTTTGTTTTTTCCCTTTTTGGAATTCTGTTTTTGCCAACTATTGAATTGGATTTTCTGTTTTTTGCTCCGGTCATTTTTGCCTTTTTGGATCCTTGGTTTTTCCTATTTTTTAAATAAATAAGTATTTTTGCATC
Source organism: Limanda limanda (assembly GCF_963576545.1). Lineage (NCBI taxonomy): Eukaryota > Metazoa > Chordata > Actinopteri > Pleuronectiformes > Pleuronectidae > Limanda > Limanda limanda. The sequence goes on along the minus strand of NC_083638.1, from coordinate 1,175,027 downwards.
TTGGTCTGCGATTGGGTCCTTACTCTGAGAAAGCCTAGCAACCCTTGCTAGCTATGTTGTTTATATAGGTCATTAGGGCAGATTTACAGCATCCATCTTCATTTACTTTTATCAAATAGCTGTGGAGTTTCTACTCATTGAGCTTCAGTATTAGCATGTAGCCATTATTTGCCTTGCATAAAAAATCCAAAGGACTGATAATATGAGTATGAATGTATGCATTAAGTCAATGTAACTCTGTTGGATACTAATACTTGAAATTTATAAAATTCTAATTTAATTTAGCATTGAGTTTGATCTAAAATAATTATATTTTGTTGTACAACAAATAGGCCATAACTTGAAGTGGAGGCTGTATTGATATTTGAGCAATTGTTCATGTTAGCAGATATGGTCAAGATATTACTGTGTGTGGATGACATTCCATATACATGTGTGACCTGTCTACAAACTTGACATTTAAGACTTGACTTATGGACTTTGAAGTGACTTCATGTGCACACTTTTTTAAATTGCATTTATTTCTGTTTAAAATTTAGGGGAGAATGACGCTGTATTCTATTGTCAAACAAACTTGAACTACAGTTTGTGTTCAAAGACAAGTTAATTTAAACTCCTGTGATTCTCAAGCCCTAACTAGAATCTCCTGTCCTGGTCCACATTAACACTCATTCTAGTGTAACCACGGGTTACACTAACCAGCTGTGTGACTACTTGGATAGTTATGGTTTGTTGGAAATTTTGAGTCAGGATTCAGAATCACAGCACAGAAACATTAAATTAAAAGTAACTAGCGAGCTTTTCATGACCTCAGATGATGGACTTGTCTCTATACTCGTCCTGTTGATCTTTGTGCAGCATCTAACACCACAGATCATAAGATTTGATCTGGTTGCAGCACCAACACGCTTCAATTTTGTAATCACCGATGGATCAAACATGTCAAGGTGTTGGAACCAGGAATGCTGCTCTGGCCACACGTAAAAGCGTACGTTGAGATGGTTGAAAGGTAAACTACCCAATCCAAAGGTGAAGGAATTTGAGGCTCTGAAGGACCGCTGTGCAGATCCTCTCTTCACCGTGAATCTGGAAATCTTCAATAGCATTTCAAGAGAAGTCACTCCATTCCTCAACGACTACCAAACAGACAAACCCATGCTTCCCTTCCTCCGTGAGGACATGATGAAACTGATGAAAGGTAAGCATTAACATATTTTGAAGGCATACATTTTCATATTTGTTTTAAGCATTGCAATAAAACAGCATTATATTTTGGCTTTTAAATATGTCTTGTAAGATTTTGACAATTTCAATTAGTCTTTCAGTAATATGTTGGATACATGTAATAGATTAATAGAACGCTGCCACATAACTTGATCCAAAATGTGATTAAAAATATATTTCTTTGTAGAGTATTTTAACAACTTTAAAACTTTCTCTGTACTGTACCTTCTAGTGTAATAAGGGTTAATTCGAGTTAATCTGCATCTAGAAAATTAATTTATGAATTGGGTACATTTCACTTGTTATGCGTGTCTGATCAGATAGTGTATCATACTCACACAGGACCTATTATTTTGTGAATTTGCTAATTAAGAGTGATCAAAATGAAAATTAATTTGAAATTAATTATTATTTTCATGTCAATATTTGCAGGGCTCATGGGACGATTTCTGAAGGAGCAATCCCTGAGGGAAGCCACCTCCACACTGAAGCTCCTCCATGTTGCTTTCCAGGACAGCAGTCTGCACAAAGCAATTCCAAGATTGACATTGGATTTGCAGCAGAAACCACACTAAACCAACTCAAATTTTCAAAGAGGATTTCAGAGAGGCAGGTGCTAGAGATCAATATGGACTGTAAGAAACTCTTGATAACCTGACTGAGAAGCTGCTGAGAAAGGGTCCAGTGCATCACCCACTGGTGAGCAGCATGCAGTGCTTTGACCCAAGACGCATGGCCGTGCCCTGTGCGGGCCTCAAACGAGAAGAATGCTGCACACACTTGTTTAGGCGAGTCAGTGTGCGATGACATCCTCCGAGAGCTCAGTGAGTTTTGTGACAGCTGTTCTTCAGGCCAACTTCAGGGAGTTTGACCCCAAGACAGACCTGGTGGATTTCTCCGTATTTACCAGATAATCTGCGGATTATGCTAATTGCATAAATATCCCGACCTCAACTCAAAGCATTCTCTAAGTCTTATTTGAATTGGAAACCGGAATGTACTATTCAGGTGAAACAAACCATTAAAAGCATAAGTAGTAAACTGAAAGTCGTATATACTCTCCTGATCAAAATCTTATGACCAGTTAAAAAATTGCATGAATTTGCATTTTGCACTGTTGGATCTTAGGAAGGTTGTGAGCAGGCAATTTATTGAAAACAACAATTTAACTCAAATAGGCTGTTCATCAGCTGATCAAAAGTTTAAGACCACAGCCTTTAAAAGCCAAAATCTGTCCAAAAATTTGGATTCCATGTCATTTCCTGTCAAGTAATCACACTGTGAAGATCTCTTGATGGCAAAGGCAAAATAGCTCACGTCCCAAATTAAGGCCATTACTGGTGCTGACTGCAGCCCAATAACCATCAGACGGCATCTGCGAAGGAAGGGCTTCAAAAACAAGAAACCTCTTCAAAGGCCACGCCTCCTTCAACGCCACAAAATTGCCCATTTAGACTTTGCAAGGGAGCACCAAACATGGGACATTCAAAGGTGGAAGAAAGTTTTATTCTCTGACGAGAAAAAATGTAACCTTGATGGTCCTGATGGCTTCCAACATTACTGGCATGACAAGGAGATGCAGCCTGAGATGTTTTCTACGCGGCACAGTGGAGGGGGCGCCATCATGATCTGGGGTACTTTTTCCTTCAATGGAACAATGGAGCTCCAGGTTGTGCAGGGGCGTCAAACAGCAGCTGGCTGTGTGGAGATGTTGCAGCGGGCATCCCTCATGACTGAGGGCCCTGGTCTGTGTGGTAACCACTGGGTTCTTCAGCAGGACAACGCTCCAATTCACAATGCCCGTCTGACCAAGACTTTTTTACAGGAGAACAACATCACTCTTCTGGACCATCCTGCGTGTTCCCCTGATCTTAATCCAATTGAGAACATTTGGGGATGGATGGCAAGGGAAGTTTACAAAAATGGACTTCAGTTCCAGACAGTGGATTCCCTTCGTGAAGCCATCTTCACCACTTGGCGCAACATTCGCACTAGCCTTTTGGAAACACTTGCATCAAGCATGCCAAAATGAATTTTTGAAGTGATCAACAATAATGGTGGAGCTACTCATTACTGAGTCAGTTTTTGACACTTTAATTTCTGTTTTAGGAGGTTTTTTTTGTTTTTTTAGCTGTGGTCTTAAACTTTTGATCAGCTGATGAACAGTCTACTTAGAACCTTCCTGCGATCCAACAGTGCAAAATGCAAATTCATGCAATTTTTCAACTGGTCTTAAGATTTTGATCAGTAATGTATGTGTGGAAAAGAACTCACAGGAAAGTACCTCGATTAGTATTTGTTGTTTATTTTTAAGCCCAACAACCAAAACAATGATTCAGTTCCAGTTGACATAAACACATTTCTGCTTTAGACTGTTGATCAAACAAAACTTGATATACGAGAATTTTCTTTGATTTGATAAACTAATGGTCAGAGGAAGCAATGATGATGATGAAGCTGCAGCCTGAATCACCATGGAGACCATCCCTGGACCTGAAGAGCATCACGTGCTGTTGCTTCATTCCTCCAGGTGACTCACATTTGGATTTTGCAGTTTGTAAATTGAGGTTTGGCGATGACTCTTATCAGGAGGTCACATGTTTGTAACTTGATATTTAATGTACATATACAACTCAGAGCGACATCAACCACACTCAACCGCCTGACACTTCCCTGATTGACTTTGCATTGACAAACACTTCAGTGTCTGAAACAGAGACACAGTATATAAACCTAATATGTATTCAGACACATGAGAAATGTGTGTGTTGGAAATTAAAAAACACACATTTCAATCAGAAAACTTGTTTAAATCTTATTGTAACACATCACAAAGGGAACAGTTATAAAACCACATCAGATCTCTCCTGTACCACCACACACCTTTCAGATTTGTTCAATATAAAAGTTAAAACTTACAAAGCTGCAGATATTCACAAGGATGTTGATATGAAATCCATCTGCTTACATTTGCACCTGATTAGATACATAAACCCCCACCGAAAACCATGAAAGAAGACTTGGTACAGTCTGAAGTGATCATTACAAATCAGGTATTTCCCATACGCTGCTGATTTAACTCTCAAATGTTGGCAAAGGTTGGTATTTGACCTTTGACACTTTGGCTCTGTACATGACCACTCCGCAGACCATGCCGACGGCTGCAAGAACACATCCAGCGATGAACACCAGGTTCAGATTCAGGTTGGTCGCTGAAGAAAAGAGAAACACAATGTGAGTCGAGCTTTGTCCAAAATCAAGCTGGGATTCTGACGAGGCAGGTGTGCTCCAGGCGTGTCATACCTGTGGCTCCGACCCTCTCTGCAGATCTCCGTAAGCGCAATGGCCCCTGGGAAACGAAGTGACTTGCACTCTGGATGACAGCCTCTCTCTTGGAGCGCGGGGGGCTTGTCGACGTAGAGTTGATGCAACCTTTGGAGCACCTGGTGTTGGAGTTCCCTGCTTCACACATCATGACCGAGCAGCTGATGTACACCTGAACACAACAAGACACGCCCCCGATATGTCAGCAGACGTACAGATGTAGAGTCAAACCTCTGCTCTACTGCATCCTCAGTTACTGTGTCAGGCTTTTAGAACTTGTCCCATCAGAAAAATAAGTTTGATCTTATTGGTTAATTCACCTTCTTGTTAGATATCTCCAGGCTCACAGGAGCTTGTTAGCCTAGATCAGTATATAGAATGGAAATAGAGGGAAACAGCTAATCTGTCTCTGTCCGTAGAAACAAGATCAACACTGAAGCATCTCTGCACCTGACTAATGCTTTGTTTCCCTGAACTATAGGTACAAGGGTAATACATATATATATATATATATATATATATATATATATATATATGTACTCTATATATTAATTCATGTAGACTGTCCCTTAATAATAAACAAAATAATATCTAATCCACTGCTGACCTGATTGTTCAGTCCGATGAACTTGAAAGCCTCCATGCTGAACTTGAATTCTTTCTGGTCAGCGGGGGAGTGGATCTGAAGAGTTGGATCCATTTGACACCTTTTCAAAGGAAGAAGAAAAGAAAAAACACGGTAAGAACAGTGCCCCTGCACTTAAATGCCACTGGGGGGAGCATAGGTGACACCGAGACGGCCCAGCTAGCTGCAAATCTTTTTTACATATTTTACGTCCTTTCTTGAAGGCACCGTTACCCCTGACAACCAACATCTGCCTTCAAACAGTAGAGTGTGTTTTCATACCCATTTTCAAAGATGGAGTAGGTTGGGCGGTAGCTGGGGTTGTCGTATGGTGCAGCTCGGCAGGACTCCACAAACAGCTCGGTGTTGTTGACCGAGGAGGTGGCCTTGATCTTCATGTAAATCCTGTTCCCAATGTCGTACTCCAGAGGATAAGCTGCTGGATCCATCCTGGTTTGGAACTGGTTGTTAGGGTAGAACTCAAACTGGTAGGTGAACGTGCCGAAGCCCTTCTCCCACACAGTGATGTTCTTCCTGTGTGCCACGAAGCCCAATGACACGTTTCCTCGTTTTGGGTACTGGCTGTAGAACTGCACCTCCATCAGGTGCTTCCTGGTGATCAGGTCTCTGGGGTTGTCCACCGTGGTGATTTCGTTCTTGAAGATGAGGTTCTCATCGTCTTCCTGCAGGACAGAAAGTTACGAATTCAGTCCTCATGCAGTAACCGACAAACAAGAAGCAGCACTGGTAACTGAGTGTGTAGTGAGATGACATGAGGCCCTCGCTACCTCGATCTGAGTGCCGCAGGCGTTGAGGGGGATGGTGGCGATGATGTGAGTGCTGTTGGAGAGTCTCTGGAGGCTGCAGGCCGTGTTGGAGGGATCGTTGAGCTGCATATGATCCTCATGGAGTCGAGGGAATGAGGCTTTCTCAACCGATACTGTCATGGAGGACTCGTTGCAGATCACATGAGATTTAACTGGAACAAAACAAGTACATTTTGTACCATAACCTTTTCAGTACTATATATAGAGAATTATAATAAATATTCTATGTGATCACTGATATTTAGTCTATATTTCATATTGATGTATGTTAGATGTTAATGTTGCTATTATTTTGTTGTTGTCAGGATTACCCTGACGACACCAGCCTTATTGTATGGTGTGTAGTTCAGGCCGGTGTTTTTCTGCCCTCTGCTGGTCAAAAAGTGCTAAATGCAGCTTTCAGTTGTGCTAAAACAACATAGACTGTTGACAGTGATGTTTCCTGGTGACTCACCTATTTCACTCCTGGCTTCCACAAGAACACACCTCATCTCGGACTGATAGACGGCAGGCCTGAAAAAACTTTGTGAACATGTGTGAAAAGTTAAACGATGGTTTCCTACGCACGTTATCGGGTCGACAGAGAACTGAAGTCCTAGACTCACGGTTTGACTGCTTCAACAGCAAAGCAGATCACGAAATGTTGTCCGTGGTCATCTGGGAGTGGCGTCCACCTGAGGACAAACTCTCCCTGTGTGGTCTGGTGCTTGCTGATATTCGCCGGCCCACTGACGATGATATTATTTATTCTGTGTGAAAACAGAACACAGTGATCTTGCCTGCTGAGATGTTTTGTTGCCACAAGGTTTCCGCGGTCTCGTTGGTTCTCACTTACCTTGCATTTATGGCATGCGCTTTGACTCTGATTTCCAATTCCTTGTTGACTTCTGCTTGGAAACGATCTCCATTTGCAGGTGTTGGAGGCAGAAGCTTGGGCAGGAAAGCTCCCTCCTGACATGACAGAGCAGGGGGGTCCACTGGAATTTAGATTGTACAGCAATTAGTAAACTGCTACTGAGTCTTTTGTTCGTTGAAAAAAACAAATAAAGTCCCAGCTCAGTAAAAACCAAAACCAAAAACCTAGGATTAATATGTTGACAGAACGTCTCGTACGACTAAATTGTAATTTTTTTATTAAATGAAGAACATGTTGTTCTATAGCCAGAAATGCAGAGTTTAGGGAAATACAAGTATTTTGAAGAACAAAGAATTTCATAGTGAAGAAGTTAAACTTCTCACGAATAAAACAACAATATAAACGTAAAAATACATGACAAAATAACATAAAACAATAAAGACACTAAACTTGTGACAGAAATGTAATGATGAAAATTATGCGATGTGTTACAATAAGACTCTTTCTGCTGTATTTCCTCAGACAGGATGCTCAAGAGCTTCAGATCTCTTCTCTAAACCTGTGTTCCCCCGAGTCCTCAACCCAGAATCTGGAACAGCTCAAGGCTTCTGCCAGAGGCTCTCAAAGTACATGCAGGGTTGTACGAGTATAAAAGATCCGCAAAACACTGAGGAAGTGATTGAAGCAAAAAACTCAGTATTTTGTGAAAATGTGTCACACATTAGGGCAATCTTAGAGGTCCAACACTTACAAAGACTTTTATCTCACTGAGCCCAAGCGGCAGCAACAGAACCTCTGCTTGGTGGGACTTATAAAAATATTGTCACGTGTCAGGAAAAGTAAAAACGTACTTACCAAGAAAAGAGAATTGCAGAGGAAGTTTGCTGAGAGGAGCCGTGGTTGTGTATGGGGTTGCGGTTTGGTATTGGGTTGTGGTTGTGTATGGGGTTGTGGTTGTGGTTGTGGTTGGGTGTGGGCTTGTGGTTGTGGTCGCGGCTGTGGTTGTGTATGGGGTTGTTGTTGGGTATGGGGTTGTGTATGGGCTTGTGGTTGTGGTTGTGGTTGTGGTTGTGGTTGGGTATGGGGTTGTGGTTGGGTATGGGGTTGTGGTTGGGTATGGTGTTGTTGTTGTGGTAGGGTGTGGGCTTGTAGTTGTGTATGGGGTTGTGGTTGGGTATGAGGTTGTGGTTGTGTATGGTGTTGTTGTTGTGGTTACATGTGGGCTTGTGGTTGTGTATGGGCTTGTGGTTGGGTATGGGGTTGTGGTTGTGTATGGTGTTGTTGTTGTGGTTGGGTGTGGGCTTGTAGTTGTGTATGGGGTTGTGGTTGGGTATGAGGTTGTGGTTGTGTATGGTGTTGTTGTTGTGGTTAGGTGTGGGCTTGTAGTTGTGTATGGGCTTGTGGTTGTGGTTGTGTATGGGGTTGTGGTTGGGTATGGGGTTGAGGTTGTGGTTGGGTATGGGGTTGTTGTTGTGGTTGGGTATGGGGTTGTGGTTGTGTATGGGTATGGGGTTGTGTTTGGGTATGGGGTTGTGGTTGGGTATGGGGTTGTGGTTGGGTATGAGTATGGGTATCGGTTTGTGGTTGGGTATGAGTATGGGTATGGGGTTGTGGTTGGGTATGGGCTTGTGGTTGTGGTTGTGATTGGGTATGGGGTAGTGGTTGTGGTTGGGTATGGGGTAGTGGTTGGGTATGGGGTTGAGGTTGGGAATGTGGTTGTGGTTTGGTATGAGTATGGGTATGGGGTTGTGGTTGGGTATGGGCTTGTGGTTGTGGTTGTGGTTGGGTATGGGCTTGTGGTTGTGGTTGGGTATGGGATAGTGGTTGGGTATAGGTGTGGGGCTCTCTTTCCTCTCCTCATGGTCATCGGAGTCCTGTAGGATCTGGATCCGTCTGCGTATTGCAGATTGATGTAGCCTTGTGGGAAATCCTCCACCACCAACTCAAGTCCATAAGCTTTGATGTTTGCTCGGGTGTAGTTGTAGTGCAATGTGCAAGAGCCCTATCAATGTGAATATGTATTATTAAAGGGAGGCAAAGCGTCAATACATTAAAACACAAAGTATGGAGATTCACATTCCTCAGCTGACCTGGTCTAAGAGGAAGCCTGGTGGCAGGCTGCATGAGTTGCACTCCCTCCCCCTGACGTTTCCATATCGACATCGAACTTTGTCCCCATCAGGATCAAAAGACGTGAGCTTGTATGTCCGAGGGCAGTTCTGAGGAACTCTTGGATATACACGATAACAGGAGTTAGTAAAAATAACAAAAGATGGAATCATCAGTTTTTAAAACAAATTCAAATTCTCCAGTGTTTGTGATAAAAGAGTTAAAGGTCGACAGGTTTCCAGGTATCTGCAGGAGACTTACCGGAGGATAGGTAGGATGCCGATTTCTGGTGATCTGTTTGGTTTCCTGGTGTCAGACCTCTTTCCCAGATCTACCTCAGTCAGTAGATGCCAGCTCCTAACATTATTGGCCGTTCCCACCCAACAGCAGCTACTTGCCCTGGTGTGTGTGGAGCAGATCGAGGTGTGTGAACATGACTGTTGTCAAGCAGGGATGATGAATAAAAGAATGCTCCACAAAGTGACTCAGTGAATACATGTTAAGAGCACAAAGGTGAAGCAGTTTGATTCATGAAGCACATTTCTTACACAGAAGAAGAGACAGAAACAACAACTCAGGGACCAAATTCAGAGAAATCAAGTCAAAATCTAAAAACACAATTTCAAGCAAAACAGAGTAAAATAGGTGAAGAGATTAAAAGCCATTTAATAAGTAAATAGTAAAGAAAGGTGTTGAATAATAATTTTAATTAAAATACAATATAAAGACCTTACATGTCAAGCAGTTAGGTCAATCAATCAATCACATTTTATTTATACAGCACATATTCCCAAATCACAATTTGTCTCACAGATCTTATCAAAGTGCAACATCCTCTGATCTTAACCTGCAACGGGAGTAAAACTACCAAACAAAAGAATCCTATGAGAACGACGACTGTGAGGGTCCCTCTCCCTCTGAGTAGCTAAACAGGTAACTAGAGCAGGTGACTAAACAGGTAACTAAAGCTGGTCACTAAAGCAGGTAACTAAAACTGGTAACTAAAGCTGGTAACTAAAGCAGGTAACTAAAGCAGGTAACTAAAGCTGGTAACTAAAGTAGGTAACTAAAGCTGGTAGCGAAAGCAGGTAACTAAAGCAGGTAACTAAAGCTGGTAACTAAAGCAGGTAACTGAGGCCGGTAACTAAAGCTGGTAGCTTAAGCAGGTTACTAAAGCTGGAAACTAAAGCGGGTTACTAAAGCTGGTAACTAAAGCTTGTAACTAAAGCAGGTAACTAAAGCAGGTAACTAAAGCTGGTAAATAAAGCAGGTAGCTAAAGCAGGTAACTAAAGCAGGTAACTAAAGCAGGTAACTAAAGCTGGTAACTAAAGCAGGTAACTACAGCAGGTAACTAAAGCAGGTAACTAAAGCTGCTAACTAAAGCTGCTAACTAAAGCTGGTAACTAAAGCAGGTAACTACAGCAGGTAACTAAAGCAGGTAACTAAAGCTGGTAACTAAAGCGGCTAACTAAAGCTGGTAACTAAAGCAGTTAACTAAAGCAGGTAACTAAAGCTGGTAACTAAAGCTGGTAACTAAAGCAGGTAACTACAGCAGGTAACTAAAGCTGGTAACTAAAGCTGGTAACTAAAGCTTTTAACTAAAGCAGGTAACTACAGCAGGTAACTAAAGCTATGGACATTCCTCCTAAGATCGTCAGGTAGTCTTATTGTGAAGGAGAGTCGTAGCCCGTGCACATGGTCCTGTGTGTGGTTGGTGTATGTGACAGATACAATCTGAATGTGGTTCCACCACCTTTCTGCAGAATGACAGTCTGTCAGTCCTTGTTCAGACTTTAGCTTACTGCTCCCCAGGGGTCCCACAGGATTATTATGATTATCATTATTATCATTATTATTGTTACTCTTATTATACTTAAGAGATTTTAAGATTAGCACTAAAACTTTAGAGTCTATTCTGTAGCTCACTTACAGCCTGTGTAGGGATTTCAGAACAGGGTGGATGTGAGTTTTTATAGTTTGAGATGTATTGTCATGGCTTTAACTCTTTCAGATGTATCCCCCTGATTTCGAGGGGGTCCCAAACAGATAACCAGTACAAGGGACAGTAACAACAAACAAGTCCATCGCAGTCGTCAATTTTACTGGAAATAAAACCAGTTTTAACTTAGTCTCACTAAGCAGCAAGTGAAAGTTAAGTAGCTTTAAAAAGACTCACCTCATCTGAAAAGGTTTGTCACTGCGAACATTAGCCGTGAAAACTGTTTCAGTCTCACAAGAGCCTCCATAGTATCCTGATATGGTGGTGTGCCTGTCAACCACACCCGACGGACTTCTAGCGACAATGCGACAGTTGCCCCCGTAGCAGTTCCACCCATAGGTATAATGCCCACATGTCCTGAAGGTTGACCTGCTGCGAAGGTCCACCTGCGGGGAAAGATCACACTGAACACTGTGCTTCCAGCTGGTTGCTGCTCAAACTGAGGAGGTGATTATTGTTTGCAGAACGCAGCCGCTCACATTTGAACACCAAGCAAAGGGCCACATTTCTCCAACTCTTGACTCCCTTAACTTAAATTGAGGACTTTAAGATCCTTGATTAACTTTTAAAGCTCAGCATGGTCTGTTTCCAGGTTAAATATCAGAGCTTCTACCTGCCTTGCTCTGAGACTCAATCTAACATTTTACCACCAACACCTGTCAGTAGTACCAAAGTCTAGATGCTCTGTATGAATGTGTGTGTGAATGGGTGAATGTAAAAACTGTACTGTAAAGAACTTTGAGTCATCAAGACTAGAAAAGCGTTACAAAAATACAAAACCATTTACCATTAATTATTGTTTTATCCTCATGTATTTTGTCAAGCACATTGTAACCTTGTCTAGAAGTGCTAAACAATTATAATTATTATTATTGTTGCTATTATTACTTTGTCTTGTTCAAAGCTAATTAGGGGCAAAAATCAGAAATTTAACAGTATCCAATTCTTTAAGAATTTCATATGTAAAATGTATAAAATTACTATTGTTATTTAATCAACACATTTTTTTGTGGCCTTGATCCTTAACTAGTAAATCAAACCAAATAAATAAAGCTCTCACAAAATAACGAGTAATAATTAAGAGGAATAGGACATTTCTATCACGGAGCAGATTCACACATTGTTTCGATGTCATCATTGCATCTCTCACCTTGTACGTTCCATCAGGGTTTTGTCCTCTGTAGGTGTAGCTCGCACTTCCCCCAAAGTGATGTGATGCAGACGCCAGTGAGACCAGGAGCAGCTGGAGTAGGAGCACCGCTGTGGAAGCCATGATGCAGAGAACTGGTCTGTGTCCCGGGTGCCTCTCACATCCACCTGCAGCATCTTATATACTGTAAGCTGGAGTCTGATGGAATGCGCATTGAAAACAATGCAGAAACTGCAAAACCTGTTTGAACGTAAAGGAAAAAAACGTCTTTCTGGGAAATGAGTTTCAATTTTGTGCGTGTAAAAAACCCAATTGTGTTACGTGGTTGTTATTGAGCATATTTTCACCAGTAACAAGCTCCCACAATAGTTTAGAATCGTCTGAGCAGAGGAACAAGAAAGTTTTCCTGATTTCATATGAAGTTAAAGTTCTGACTGTCAGAACAGAGCTGCTGCTTCACACTTCTTATATGAATGAAATGACATTAGAAGAAGTTAGTACATGGATGCAGGTGAATTCACAGAAACTAGTCCAGACAAAGTCACAGAACTTTACAGGAGTGGGTTTGAGATCCCAATGAAGTTTCAGTTCGGTTTGTGGACCAACTCCTCTACAGTATGTGTGGACTCATGCAAGAAGAGAGCAACTGTATTTCTGTAGTTGTATATATACATTTTAGATATGTATATTTTTATTTCTATTTTGAATTTTTATATTCTATTTTATCTTATATTACTCGATTTTTTTTGTCTGCTTGTAATATTCTGAGCATTGCTATAAGAGAGCCTGTGACCCAAGCATTTCATTGTAAGCGACTGCTTAATGTAATCGTTGTGCATATGACAATAAACTCTTGAATCTTGAATCTTGAATTATTCCTGTGTAATCATATGGGGAGTCATTAAGTTGGAGCCTATATGGAAAACCCTAAACCTGTTCTACTGCTGCAACATTTGAAAGTGACGGGTCTGACTGATGTTCCAGTAATCTTCAGTTTCAGGTCACAAAGTTATGCGTACCAAACACAGTGGGTGTGTACTTACAGTAAGTGTCTAGGACCTAGGAGGAAGTTCATGCTCAGAACATTCCACTGAGCCCATAAGGCCTAATAATGACAACGTGTACTTAGACATGGAATGAAGGCTCTTGTAAACCTAATACGTGTTGTGCAATTGATACATTAAACGTGACACCATTTCCTGGTGTGCCTTTGGCATTCAATAAATGTGGTTATGAGAAAAAATATTTAATTTTAATATTAAAAATATTAAGATTTAATAATAACTTTAATTGATTCAAGTTACCTTGGGGCACCACCCTTCAAATTAAGGGCAAAATAGCCAATTTATTGATTAAGTCTCATGAAAGTACTAACCACAATTTGGAACTCTGATTAATAATTACCATGTAGATAGTTAGCAAAGTTGAAGCATATAGAGTTTGTGACTGTAGAGGTTGGTAAAATTCACACTTAGGCAACATTAATGAAAACAACATTTGTGAAAGATACATTTTTATTATGAAGATAATAAACTATAAAAACACAAATTACTAAAAGTGTACTAACTACATAAATATGTGTATGTGAACAAGCGTGTGTGTGTGTGACTGATTGTGCTTTCTAAATGGTGGCAGGCCACTATGAAGGCAATAAACCATCCCCCCCCAGTATGTTTACGACATGTAGTGGGGGTCAGAGAGAGATGTGTGGGGAGATGTGTGTGTGTGTGTGTGTGTTTGTGTGTGTGTGTGTGTGTGTGTGTGTTGGTGCCAAGTTAGAAAGTAGCTTGTTGCACGCAAAGAAAGACTGAAGAGCAAAACATAACCAACATTAACTTTCAAATAACTTATCACCAAAATATCACGAATCCAACTTATAAACATCACAAGGAATTGAATAAACAATTCTTTATAAACAAGTCTTTGCTTAGCCTAGTACAATTATTAAGCCCAGTTGTGATACCGTTCATGAAAAGGGGGAAAAGGTGGATGTGCTGTTTGAAGTCCAGTGAAGTCGTCTGGCTGGTTTGTGGCTCCTCGTGTTGTGGTTCTGCTGTGCAGAGAGACAGAGTGAGACACATGTTAACCTCTTAAGAGGCAGCTGAGATTTGCCTAAAACATCTGTCTGTCTGAGGAATACCCAAAGTAAATTGAAAGCTGTTCTTGAACCACTCTAAGATCTACTGGCATTGAGTAATAGCAGTTGGAACACAGTGAAGTAGAAGGTTTTAGTTTTCGCCTGAATATTTTCCGGTAAACAGATGCCTGCATAGCTGGGACTTATGACCTAGAAAATAGAATGGGACCCTAGCATGAAGCCTTGACTAGCCCAAGTTCAAATTTGATAACAATGCCACAGAAAATGAATATTTTACAGATTTTTTCCTCAGGGCATGTATATGCGTTTTCCACAGAGGCCATTTGGAGACTCCAAAGGACCCTTTGTAACCATGGTAACCACATAGGCTAAAAAGGCTATTTTTACAATCAAAATCATGCTTTTATGGAGACAAAACCAGTCATATGGTTTATACAAATAAACATCTTTCATGTTTATTGGGGGCGAAACACGGACGCACGATGCTCTGGGACCAGTTGGACACTGTTGCGCAGGGACTTGCTTGGTGTCTCCTCATATTTTTACCGTGAAAAATTACATCTGCATGTTGGAAATTTCATTGGCTAATGGCTATTGTAGGCTGTGGACAACCCATGCCAGCTCCGGAAAATACATCAAAGTTTTCACGTAGCTGCTGGCTGCTCTGAGATTACGCAACAGCTGACTGTGGCTATTCTTTGATGTAATAGTGTGTTTTGGACTGATTATGTTACTGGATTGGATCGTCTTTACCAACAGCGTTTTTGTTGGAATGTTATCGATCTGTGGAATAACATAATGACTCTTAGGTGAGTGACGTCGACTTTGTGATTGTTTTTTGTGTGTTAGTGTTCTGACTTAGACGTTGATTGTACCGGCTGTGGTGATCGGATCTTGAAATGGTTAACATCAGTCGAATCAGAAGAACCTTAGCTTTCTAACAATATGTTGCATTAGTACCTAGCTGTACAACGCAGTTCTGTACTGTTCTGTATGTAATTACACTTGGGGTGCAGTATCATTATTATGCCACTGTGAGGCGGTGAAGTACTAGGGACGCAAGCTTATGTCATCACTGATTTGCCAGTGCTAAGACAATAAACACAGCCACCTGCTAAACAGTTCACCGTGTCTGTCAAGTGTTTCCTCTCCGAGTGCTCTGTCTCTGTCTCAGTATCTCAGTCTCTCTGTCCATCTCCGGGCTGGCTCACAACCCTCCTGTGGTCGTCACAGCATATGCTGATGTTGGGATTTTATATCAGTTTGGTCCAGATATATGGCCTTCACACAATGACTTATAATAACCGTTGCTGCTTGGTGTTAATCATGAAGTTGGTTAGAATGTGTGTGCGTCACATTGCTGGTCAGCCTCACTCCTGTCTTGATAAGAGCCGCTGCCTGTTGTGGGAACTGTAAATCTGTGACATACTAAACACTGTACATTAACTAGTTCGTATTAAAGCATAACTCCTTAGCTTTAGTCAACATCACACAAAGTTCAAGCAGCTGCCCCAGGTTCTGAAAGGCGTTGTTTTGTTTGGAGGAAGCACATGTTTACACAAACAGAACATAAAGCCGATAGAGCAGGAACACAATATTTTTTACTCCAATGAACAACAACACCGATCCACAAGGCATCAGTCGAGTCAAGGTTTGTTTGTACCTTTTCTAAACTCTCATGAAATGAAAATTTTGACCAGCAACCATCAGAAGAGGAGCCAAACTTTTAGCGGCTTCTCATCACTTCCTGATTCCAGCTCCAGGAGGCTGGAACTATGCCTGCGAACTAGGGCTGCTCGATTATGGAAAAAAATCATAATCCTGATTATTTTGGACAAAAACGAAATCACGATTATTCAAACGATTATTAATATGTGCCCTTATTTTTTTAAATGACTAACCGGAAGTACCAGTCACTTCCGGTTCCGGTAAACACTGATAACGGCTGCGTGTCTTATTCCTCTGTAAAATCATGCAGGATATCGGTGCCTGGTTATTCAAACCGGGCACCGATATCAACCTTAACACTCTCCATAAAAACACTTTGAGAACTTTGAAATTTCCTCTCATTATTAAATGTCCCCATCTGCCCACCCACTACAAGCACACACAGAGAGAGAGAAAGAGAGGGGTGGGGATGGGGGCTATGAGGACCATCATCATTTACCCCCGAACCCAGACATTGAACGGGTTCCATACAACAAAAAGGGGAGAATCGCGAGTTGACCCGCGGCCGCTATACTGTGTGGTGCTGCTGCTCAGATTCGATCGGAGTCAATCACACGGGGCTGCCCTCACTCTGCCATTTTCCACTCGCGCTGTTTTTTAAATACCTCCGGTCCCCACACACACAACTCGCCTCCTTCACTTCATAGCTGCTTGAGAGTGAGTGCCAGTCAGCGGGGGGGCGCTGAATGCTCCGGGGGAGGGACTGAATTGCGAATGCGCGTCTCTTTCGAAAAAAAATGCAAAATAAATGTTTCAACTCGATTATAGAAGTTTGGAGATCGTTTGACCCAATAATCGTAATCACGATTAAATTTCGATTAATTGAGCAGCTCTACTGCGAACCATCGAGGAAGAACCAAGTCTCGACTCCCCTTCATTATTGACCAATCAAGTTATACCTACGGTTATAAAATATTATAACCGCTGTCCGTGGGGTGCGACTCTTGCACTAGACGAAAAGCAGTATTATTGTCACAGTGAACCTTTTCGGACAGGCCTAATCCCCTGCTGTAACCAACTGTTTCCATGATGTTACCTCGGCGTTCGCCAGTGACAATAAGCTGAGTCTATCGGCATTTGCGAACCTTAAGGGGGATATGGAGAACAAAGGAGAGAGCCGTGGGGGGGCTCCTGAGCCTCGCGGACCGATCGCGACGTGTGATCTAATTAGCATATGAATCGGAGTCCAGCCGCTGGCTAGAACCTCTCTCTACTCACCATTGGAGGAAATCACAGACCCTTGAAACTAATGTCACTCGTGATTGGTTGGTAGAAGTGTTGCTATTGGTCACCTTATGGGTCATTGCAGTGCACACGTGGGGTCACAGCATTCCGCACGTGGGGTAAGCCCCTCCCACACAATATTAATAATAAAAATGTATATATTAATATTTATTATTATTTATAAGTAAGCCTTTACCAAAAGCACTGCAGTTAATTAAAACTAAACATTCATGTGATGCTTGATGTTATAGGTGAACACATTGTACAGGGAACAAATGTGAACAAGGTATATGTGGAGTCAAAGCTTTATTTACATACAGCAAAAATATTGTACAAAAACTCAGATGAGGCTTGAAATGTCTCTCTGCAGCCTCTGGGTCATGACTTCTTTGTGGGACTCTGTCTGAATCTTCTCCAGTGTGTAGACGTCTGTGGTGTGTAGCTGTGAGATCAGTGTAGCTTCCAGTCTTATATGAAGTGTGGGACACAGGTCGGTGCGCTCCTGGCTGTGGAAGGATGGATCCATGTCATCTGTCCCGCTTCAATCAGCTGTAAACACATTCAGTAAAATTAGCACAGTTCAATGACAACATACACCTTTACATGTAACTGGAAAATGATTTAATGAATATAACCTTACCCTCTTTCTTCTCCGACAACTCCTCAATGCTGATGTAAGGTCTGGTCGGATCATACTGGCTCATAGTGTGTCTTTGTACGTCATGGACAGGCAGCTGGAAAACAACACGAGTAACATGACTTTATTATTAATAAACGGAAATAGCCGCGCTGCATCACCGTTGGAAGATCCACAGCAAAAAAACACCAAAACAATTCATAAACAGTTACTTACATTCAATGGCTTAATTTTCTGCACTTTAAATCCGGACTTTCAGCGTCTCGGCCTCACGCGCAGTGACCGCCTCGTTGTGTTTGTGTGTGTGTGTGTGTGTGTGTGGGGGGGGGGGCCTCAGGCTGTGAAAACATACAGAAAAAAGTCACGTTGATGAAAAAACTTAACGAGAACAAACTGTTACATCTAAGTAATTCATACATATTTACACATGCACTAGATCTGCTCCAGCAGTCGATGCTGTATTCGTATTTTAGCAACTTTCTCGCTATCCCAAACAGTGGCGGACATGCTTTCAGATGTAGGGTTAGCTTCGTAGTTAGCATGGCGTCTCCTAGCTTAGCTTTTACCTTAACTCAGGGACTGTGCGTCCGTCTTCTCCGCCTCGACTCGTCCACACCGGGCCCGCGGCTCTGCTTCCCACGCACTCATCTTCTCCTCCAGGGAAAAGCGTTGTGTCGACTTCAGCAAGTTATTTACCCCGAAAACAGAGTAACTCGTACGGAACAAGCTAAACACAAGCCGGAGTTTCATGTCTGGTCGACACTCGACGCTGCACGGCGTTTACGAGGCTGTGATTGGACGAGTCCATCAGCTGATGACGCGGGCGGGTGACGTGAGGTTTTCACAGTAAATCTCCTTATCTTAAAGCAGCGGTTACTTCATATGGGATGAGTATGTGACTGAGGCCCAGTTTATTTTTTCTGGTGTTTAGTAAATTTACACACATGATTCACGCTGTTCTGTGTTGGTAACCTTATAGTTGAATGCACTTATTGTAAGTCGCTTTGGATAAAAGTGTTGACTGTTTTAATGGTATACTGAGAAAGTTTAATAACAACAATTAGACAATTGAAGTTCAAATTATGAAGGAATTTCAGCTCTATATTGTGTCTTCTTTATATTTAAAATAATAATCAAACTGAGTGGAGATGTATGCTGTAGCCAAACAGCCGGCTGCTGTGTTTTGTCACTGTGCAGTCCATGGGGGATTAAATATTACACTGAAAAAATAAATCATTAAATCAATGAATGTTTCATAGCAATTTTGAAAGTAGTGGTGAAAAGGTAGCATTTATAATTCATGGAAAACAGCTTAGTTTGCCATTGACATGTGAATTTGATGCCAGTATTTTGGGAGGACAGATATTTTTATGGAAAGCCAGTAGAAGTTTGGAGCTTACAGGACACAGATGATCATACCCAGCATCATTTCTTTGCTGGTAGAGGTGTGGTTTACACTTCCTCTGTGCATTTAACCAGCACAATTGAAAAAGTGACTGTAATCATGCCACTCTGTACAGTGGTTGAGATTCAGGATTGTTTTGGATGACAATAAAAATTTGAAATAAAGTGCATTGTTTAATTTGACAGCATTGACCTTTGTTCGTGGTATACAATGTAATTCATTATAGCACACTTACTTATTTAAGAACAATTTAAAATTTCAGGTTTTATAAATATTTTCAGCCTGGTTCACTCTGCCAGATAGTTTAGTATACTCTTAGAAAATGGTGTTATATGCTCTGAGGGGAACTATCCTGATTTGCATTTGTGAAGCTCAGAGCATTGTCATTTGCATGTGAAAGCGTCCTCTAGGCGTAGGAGTAGGGGGGTCACCTCACAACAGCTCTCAGGCTTGACAACTGCAGAGTTTCCTTAGCTGTCTGCAGATACGTGTGAAAGTCGTTAACCGAAGGATGTGCCAACACTTTCCTGCGACACAGATTGACACAAACGCTTGTTTTCATGCAGTGTTGACTGCCCGGTGCTGCTAGAGGGCCGGGGCTGTGCGTTGGGTGCCCATTTCTGTGCTGTAACTGTCACGGGTATGGTGAGGACCCAAATGCAGCACAGGCAGACGAGATCTTAATTGGTAATGAACTTTATTTTTCACTGCTGTCTAAAACAGTTCTTAACAGTGGCAGGGTGAAAAGTCTTTGTTCCCAGTGATCTTCAGCAAGATCCGGCAAGGAGTGAGTCTGGTGTTGCTGAGTGGAGGCAAGGTCCACAGCAGGAGGATTACCTAGATGCAGACAGGTTCAGTGGTGAGCTGTGTAGCAGGCCGGAGCAGGTAGCAGGCAGATAGCAGGTAGCAGGCCGTAGCAGGTAGCAGGCAGGTAGCAGGCAGGTAGCAGGCAGGTAGCAGGTAGCAGGCCGGAGCAGGTAGCAGGCAGATAACAGGTAGCAGGCCGGAGAGAGAAATGCTGGAGGTCAGGCATTTACGCAAGACAATCTGGCACTGAAGCAGAGACAGGAGCAGGCTTATATGCAGCCAGGGCTGTCACAGGTGTGGAGAGTTGGCCTGATGAGGGGGCGTGGCTAACAGGTAGAGTGGAGCAGAGACAGAGGAGTGGAAAAATACCAGCAGACAGGAGATGAGCAGACTGTGACAGAACCCCCCCCTCAAGGGACGGCTCTCGACGTCCCAAGACGAATGGACCAAACCGGGTGGGAGGCGGGGGCCTGGAGGAGGGCTAATACTCGTCCGAGAGCCCAGTGTCCATCTCCAAGACCCTGGTCCCGGGGAGACTGTCGTCGCTGTCGTTTGGGGACTCCGACGGAGGATGTGGTCTGGGAGGTGGCCTGGTTCTGGACGTCTGGGTGGGGTTGCGTCGATGGAAATCCCTGATGATGGTGCGGTCCAAGATGTTCCTCCCAGGAACCCAGAACCTTTCTTCAGGGCCGTAACCCTCCCAGTCCACCAAGTACTGGAATCCCCTCCCACGCCGGCGAGACTGCAGGATGCGACGGACAGTGTAGGCGGGACCTCCATCGATGAGGCGAGGAGGCGGTGGAGGTGGTGTGGCAGGAACCAGGGCGCTCTCTTGGACCGGTTTAACCTTGGAGACATGAAACGTGGGATGAACCCGCATGGATCTAGGGAGTTTGAGCCTCACTGCCACTGGGTTGACGATCTCCTGGATCTCGAACGGGCCGATGAAGCGAGGAGCCAGTTTCTTGGATTCCACCCGGAGGGGAAGATCACGGGTGGAAAGCCAAACTTTCTGACCCGGCTGGTAGTCTGGGGCCTTGGAGCGGTGGCGATTGGCGGCCGTGGTGTAGCGGTCAGCGGCCCGGAGTAGAGCCGCCCTGGCTCGGGTCCAAGTCCTGCGACAACGGCGGATGAAGTCCTGGACAGAGGGGCAGGATGTTTCTTTCTCAAGTGCCGGAAAAAGCGGTGGTTGGAACCCATAGGTGCACTCAAAGGGGGAGAGACCGGTGGCGGAGCTGGTCAAGGTGTTGTGGGCGTATTCTACCCATAGAAGCTGTTCGGACCAAGAAGTAGGGTCTTGAGACGTCATGCAGCGTAGTGCCGTTTCCATCTCCTGATTCTTGCGTTCGGTCTGGCCGTTGGACTGGGGGTGGTACCCCGAGGACAGGCTGGCGGTGGCTCCCAGGAGCGAGCAGAACTCCCTCCAGAATACTGAGGCGAACTGGGGACCCCGATCAGAGACCACGTCCACTGGGATGCCATGGAGACGGACAACGTGGAGGAGGAGTAGTTTAGCCGTCTCTTTGGCAGATGGGAGTTTGGGCAGGGGCACGAAATGTGCCATCTTGCTGAACCTATCTACCACCGTCAGGATAGTAGTGTTGCCGCTGGATGGTGGTAGACCGGTGACAAAGTCCAAAGAAATGTGCGACCAGGGACGATGAGGCACAGGCAGAGGATGTAGAAGACCGGCAGGGGCATGATGAGCCGGCTTGTGCTGGTTGCAGGTGGGACAGGCATTGACGAACCCCCGAATGTCCTCATCCAGTGACGTCCACCAGAACCGGCGCCGCACCACGTCCTTGGTCCGTTGGATCCCTGGATGACAGGTAAGTTGAGTGCTGTGGGCCCATTGTAGAACCTCGGACCGGAGGTCAGGCGGGACGAACAGACAGTTGGGAGGGCAAGCACTTGGTCCGGGCTGGTCTTGGGCGGCGACCCTGACCTTCTCCTCTATCTCCCAGGTGAGTGTGGCCACCAGACGGGAAGAAGGCAGGATAGTGTCTGGGTCGGTCCTGTCCCCCTCCTTTTCCGAGAACTGACGGGACAGGGCATCGGGCTTGACGTTGCGGGACCCCGGTCGATAGGAGAGGGAAAAGTTGAAGCGGGTCAGGAAGAGTGCCCATCGAGCCTGGCGGGAGTTCAGTCTTTTGGCGGACTGGAGGTACTCAAGGTTTTTATGGTCAGTCCATACCAGAAACGGCAGTTTAGTCCCCTCGAGCCAGTGTCGCCACTCTTCTAAAGCCAACTTGACGGCGAGGAGCTCTCGGTTTCCAATGTCATAATTCCTCTCTGCCGGGGTCAAACGTCGGGAATAGAATGCGCAGGGGTGCAACCTCTGGTCGGAGGCTGCTCTCTGGGACAAGACAGCCCCCACTCCCGAGTCGGAAGCGTCCACCTCGACCACGAACTGCCGTTCAGGGTCCGGTATTTGGAGGATGGGGGCCGAGGTGAATCGTGTCTTCAGGGCCAGAAAAGAGTCATTGGCGGCCGTGGACCAGAGAAACGGAACCTTGGAGGAGGTAAGAGCTGTGAGGGGGGCCGCCACCGAACTGTAGCCCCTGATGAACTTCCGGTAGAAGTTGGCGAAGCCCAGGAAACGTTGCAGCTGCTTGCGGGAATCAGGGGCGGGCCAAGTGGTGACGGCAGAAACCTTGGCTGAGTCCATCTCCACGGTCCCTCTCCCTACAACGTACCCCAGGAAGGAGACAGACGAGACGTGAAACTCACACTTCTCGGCCTTGATGAACAGGGAGTTTTCCAGCAGACGTTGGAGGACCTTCTGGACGTGATGTACATGTTCCTCTCTGGAGCGGGAGAAGATCAGAATGTCATCAAGGTACACGAAGACGACCTTGTTGAGCATGTCCCTGAGCACGTCGTTGACCAGAGCCTGGAAGACAGCAGGAGCGTTGGTGAGGCCGAAGGGCATCACCAGGTACTCGTAGTGACCAGTGGGGGTATTGAACGCCGTCTTCCACTCGTCCCCCTCGCGGATCCGGACCAGGTGGTAGGCGTTGCGCAGGTCAAGCTTGGTGAATATGGTGGCCCCCTCTAGGAGCTCGAAAGCTGAGGAGATGAGAGGCAGGGGGTACCGGTTCTTGATGGTAATGTCATTCAATCCACGATAATCAATGCAGGGGCGGAGTGTCTTGTCTTTCTTCTCCACGAAGAAGAAACCTGCTCCAGCCGGAGACGAGGAAGGGCGGATGATGCCTGCCGCTAGACCGTCATTGATATATGTCTCCATCGCCCCCCTCTCAGGAACGGACAGGGAATACAGGCGTCCTCTGGGCGGCGTGGCACCGGGCTGGAGGTTGATGGCACAGTCATAGGGCCGATGTGGGGGCAGGGAGGTTGCCTTGGCCTTACTGAAGACCTCCCTGAAGTCCAGATACTCAGCCGGGACCCCCAGCACATCGGTAGAAGAACTGGTCGTGGCAGAAGGTCGTGGTGTGGCGGCTTGCTTGAGGCAGACCTGGTGACACGATGAACTCCACCCCAGGATCGCCCCTGTGGTCCAATCAAGGTGTGGATTGTGACGTCGGAGCCATGGGAACCCCAGAAGGAGAGGATGACGAGGAGAGTGCAGGATGTGAAACTGGAGTGTTTCATGGTGGTTCCCGGAAATTAACATCCGTATAGGCACTGTCAGGTGGGTCACAGTTCCCAGAAGTCGGCCATCCAGAGCGTTGGTGGAAACTGGAGCTGGCAGGGGAATCTGACCGACACCCAGCTGCAGAGCTAGGTTAGAGTCCATAATGTTGGCATCAGAGCCAGAGTCAATGAGGGTGGCGAGGGTCTGGGATCCCTCAGGCAGTAGCAGGCGGACCTGGCACAGGGATCGTGGGCTGGAGGAGGAGCTAGATGTATGACTCACCAGGAACTCCTTCCTTCCTGATGAGCCCGACCTTTTAGCGGGCACCTGGAAATAAAGTGTCCCGCTTGGCCACAATACAGGCAGAGGCTCCCCTCGCGGCATCTCCTCCTCTCTTCTGGAGTTAGACTGGCCCGACCCACCTGCATGGGTTCAGGCTCCCCTGAATACCGGCAGCCAGAAAGCATCGATACGTCGGAAGCCGCTGGTGAAGGGGCGGGCTGGCGTCGTCCTGCGAGCCCCTGATGTTTCTCCCGCTGTCTCGCTTGAATGCGATGGTCGATGCGGGACGCCAGCTCAATGATGCCGTCGACAGTGGTGGGAAGGTCGTATGAAATCAGTTCGTCTTTAATGTAGTCAGCGAGCCCCATCAGGAATGCGTCGCACTGGGCAGCCTGGTTCCACTCACTGGAGCTAGCCTGGGTGCGGAAGTGGATGGAGTAATCGGCCACTGAACGAGACCCTTGCTTCAGACCCAGAAGCCCTCCAGAAGCGTCCGGACCTCGGGAAGCTTCTCCGAACACTTTGCGGAGCTCAGCGGCGAAGGCTTGGAAAGTAGAGCACGCTGGAGAGCGACGCTCCCACTCGGCTGTTCCCCACAGCCGAGCGCGCCCCGTCAGATGATTCACGGTGAACGCCACCCTGGCGTCTTCCGAAGCGAAGGTGTGGGGCTGGAGGGCAAACAGGATGGAACAGTTCGTGAGGAACGGGCGGCAGCCCTCCGCGTCTCCGGCGTAGCGTTCAGGAACCCCCACACGAGGCTCCGAGGCGGAAGCAGAGGCAGCCGGGACTGGTAGAGGCTGGACTGGTTCTGGAGGCAGAGGGACAGCTTGAGCAAAAGCTGCGGCGAGTTGTTGGACCTGCGAGGCTAGCAAGGTAAACGCCTGCTCCTGCTTAGTCACCGCCAGTCGAACATCTGCTGAGTTCGAAAGCAGCAGCGCCTCGTGGTGCTGGAGCATCGCCTCTACCTTCTCCAGGCGATCCATCGGCGTGTGCGCTGGGTCCATGTCTGGCCAGATTGTACTGTCACGGGTATGGTGAGGACCCAAATGCAGCACAGGCAGACGAGATCTTAATTGGTAATGAACTTTATTTTTCACTGCTGTCTAAAACAGTTCTTAACAGTGGCAGGGTGAAAAGTCTTTGTTCCCAGTGATCTTGAGCGAGATCCGGCAAGGAGTGAGTCTGGTGTTGCTGAGTGGAGGCAAGGTCCACAGCAGGAGGATTACCTAGATGCAGACAGGTTCAGTGGTGAGCTGTGTAGCAGGCCGGAGCAGGTAGCAGGCAGGTAGCAGGCAGATAGCAGGTAGCAGGCCGGAGCAGGTAGCAGGCAGGTAGCAGGTAGCAGGCCGGAGCAGGTAGCAGGCAGATAACAGGTAGCAGGCCGGAGAGAGAAATGCTGGAGGTCAGGCATTTACGCAAGACAATCTGGCACTGAAGCAGAGACAGGAGCAGGCTTATATGCAGCCAGGGCTGTCACAGGTGTGGAGAGTTGGCCTGATGAGGGGGCGTGGCTAACAGGTAGAGTGGAGCAGAGACAGAGGAGTGGAAAAATACCAGCAGACAGGAGATGAGCAGACTGTGACAGTAACCTTTCATACCTTTTCGTTGCTTCTTTATAAATACTTGATTGAACCAAACCGAGACTGGCTCTTCTCATATTAGGAATAAAAGAACACGACAAGCCCCTTAGCGCAATCGCACGCGGGCAAGGCCTACAAGCATATAGTATAATCACATGGACTGATGACACTAAGAAAGCTTTCACTGACATGAAACTGACCTTATAATTCTTCCCTGACTTTAGGGCTACCGAACCCTGACCGACCTTTCACACAGGCAGTTGACGAGAAGGGGGGGCTACATGACATCAGTGCTACTCCCAGACCATGGAGGCAAAAGAGCCCTGTGGCATTTTCTCAGCGAAACTTTATCCTGTTGATACAGGCCTCATTACTTGTCTTAGACCTGTAGTAGCTACAGAGAATGCTGTAATGGCATCCCGGGATACACACACATTTTCCTTCGGTAATTCACACGATGGCATAATACGATGATCCAGGGAAGATTCGCGAGGAATAGATTGCTTCTGTCTGATCGCTCAGGTGACCAATCCTGCTCAAAACTGAGTTTAGGACCTCCTACCTCATTGAGATATGGACACAGATATGCAGAAATAAATAAATGTTGAAATAAGTTTAAGACATTTATTCCTTTATTTCTGTTATTATTTCAAGCTAAATATATTTATTTCTGCATTTATATATATATAGCAATTATTTATGTAGTCATACATTTAATTATTTATTTCTACATTTATGGATTCATTTATGGATTTATTTTCTTGATTTATTTATGTATGTATGGATTTATTTATATATTTAGTGTTGTGCAATAGGAGTAGACTTGACGTTGGCTAATTATTAATAATCATGAAATATGATTATTAAAATAATAAAAGATTATTTATTAAAAATAATTAAAAATGATAAGGCCATAACTTATCGTAGAGGGGCACCACCCTGGTTTCCAGGGACCAACGAGTCAAACTATAATTATCAGTCTCATAATGATAAATGTCAAATTAATAATGTCAATATTTTAATATTAACGATTACTTAATTAACAGTGAAGGCTTCTAAGTTCGAGCACAGGCAATCATAATCCAGCTTTATTCACACACTTATGCACAAATAATCACAGACTACAGATACTTTAATTACAAAAGTATTTATTAAAAAGGTGAAATAAAGTTATAATGTTATTCAATGATTCATCATTTTAACAAGCTCCAATATTTCAAAGATATTTCAAACACAGCAGCAGAACTTATCACAATTCAGAAAATACATAAAAACCTGCGGTCTACCTATGTATGTCTGTCTCTGTGTGTGTGTGTCTGTGTCAAAGTGTCTCTCTGTGTATGTGTGTCTATGTGTGTGTATGTGAAATAAAGTTAGTGTTATTTAATGATTTATCATTTTAACAAACTCCCATATTTCAAAGATAACAACAGCAGCTTATCACAATTTAGAACACGCATGTAACCTCTGGTCCATCTATGTGTCTGTGTCTGTGTATCTGTCTGTGTCTATCAATGTGTGTGTGTGTGTGTGTGTGTGTGTGTGTGTGTGTGTGTGTGTGCGAGAGAGAGAGAAAAAGAAGGAGCGTGGCAATGACGCAGTCACGTAGTGACATCACATCTAAGATGGAGGCCGATCATGATTCGTGGAATCAAGGCCTAAAAACTCTCAAAATGGCGGATTGACTACAAAACAAGATGGCGGAGCCGTTATGAATTTAGAGCCAGAATGGGAGGAGAGAGGGAGAGAAGGCGTGGCAATAATAGACTCAAGATGGTGGTTTAACTTAACGTTATCCAAAATGGAGAATATGTTAATGACCATGTGGCCTGAACTCACAATGGTGGTCGCCAGATGAATTACACAAAGGAAATTTCAGACAAAGAGAATTCTTATCTCTGCTTGGCTTTGGGGGCCGAATGGTTTCCAGATGTGTTCAGCCTCTCTGAATATAGATTTAACTATGTTACATGAACTATATTCTAAATACAAATCGGAAGTGTGTATAGGTCGGTTTAGAAGGAGAGAGAGAGAGAGAGAGAGAGAAAACATGTAAGGAGAGTATAAAGAAGCTCTTAAAAACACGCCAGAGATAGATTAACAGTGATTCACCCCTCAGCCCTCAAGCGAACGTTGTGGGCCGAGGTTCTGATCGGTGAAATCATTGCAGACTCACACAGACGTTAACAGTGCGGGCGGAGGCGCTTCTCGCGGCCCTATTCACTGCAACACAAAACATTGCCATCAAACCGGAAACCGGAAGTAGCGGCTCGGAGTAGTGGCCGGCTAAAACAATGGAACACGGAGGTTCCACCAACAAAATACACTCAAGTATTAAATCCATACGCTACGTATTAAAACTAACATCTGCCCAGACAACATAAGCCTCTCTTACTGTAACCATGGTTTTGTGGGGTGCATGCGCGTTGGCGCGAATCTCCCGGAGGTTCAGTGAATCGCTTGAAGTCTCTCAGGCGGGCTCTCGTGAGCACCGCAGCTGGGCCGGAGCCGATCCGTCGTGCTCCGTGGCGAGATGAGGTTTCGTCTTCTTCTGCAGCAGCGGAGCTCGTGCTCACTCACAGGAACGTGCGGCTGCTTGTAGCCGTTGTAGATCGTGTTGGGAAAAGAATAAAAGTAAAGTCCGTGTTGGGAAAAGAATAAAAGTAAAGTCCGTGTCTCACTCGTCCCGAGTGAGATTCCTGTTTGTCTTTTCAAGTTAAAACCGCAAAAGTCTTTTCAAAATAAAACTTTGACTGAGATAAAAGAAGAATACTGGAATGAGTTAAAATAAATGTCTTATCGCCTCCATTAGTTTACTGAGTCGTCTGGTAAAGCCTCGGGAGGCCTAGCAACTTGAGTAGGGTGGAAAAGAGAGAGGACAAAGAGAGTCTCTTAAAAATACCGAGTTAACTATTAAGACCCCTAGGGGTCTTGTTGTAGCTTGGGCATCTGAGTAAAAAGAGAAAGGTTTCTGTGAGCTCAGCCTATTTAAGTCATGTTCCAGGTGACTCCCCCCTGGGAGGAGGGGTCAGGGGTCAGTGTGGCCCCCGGCCAATTAACTATCAGAATTTGGCCCCAAGGGGCGGTTTACAGTGGGGGACCCAGGAAGTGATCTTCTGCCACATGGAGATAAGAGCTCCATGCTGGATTTTTAAATGTAAGGGGTCTCCTGAGGCGGGTCCCAAGTTTTACGACTCTTTGTTATAAGTCAGATCACTGGGAACTCAGTCCCAACAGTAGTTATACTAAAGTCATTTTTCCGTCCTCCATATTTACCAGATAATCTGCAGATTATGCTAATTACATAAATATCCCGCTACGCAACTCAAAGAAATCTCTAAGTCTTATTTGAATAGGAAAACAGAAGGTAGTATTCAGGTGAAATAAACCATTAAAAGCATAAGTAGTGTGTTGGAAATTTCTGCATTTGGGTAATGGTTAATGAAAAAACAGACATGTATGTAGAGGAACGAATGAACAGATGGGTTTCTGTGAGTTAACTCAAGGTTTATGAGTGTTGTTCAAGGAACTTCCTGGGAGCCTTGAGTAGCAGATGGATCCAGGGGTCTTTGTCTTGTAAACAAAGATAAGGGGTCTGGGACAGAGATGGTGACAGGATGTCTGCCCACCCTGATCATACATCCAAGAAGCTGATGGATAACTTTCTGCTCCTTTCAGGGAGGGGCTTGTGATTTATAAGAATACTGATTCTCCTGTGCTCTTTGCTCATTGTACATGTCACATCAGGTGATGTGTATGGTGAGTCCATCTGCAGAGGGATTAGAATTAAACTTAACGAAAGACAACAATATGACTTGTGCTTGTTTCTACAGAAATTTCCTTGACAGTAGATAGACTGAAAGTCGTATTTGAGTGGAAAATAACTCACAGGAAAGTACTTTGATTTGTATTTGTTGTTTATTTTTAAGCCCAACAGCAAAAAAAATGATTCAGTTCCAGTTTCCCGAAGGTGACAGTGACATAAACACATCTCTGCTTTAGACTGTTGATCAAACAAAACTTGACATATGATAATTTTTGATGAATTGATAAAATAATGGTCAGAGGAAGCAATGATGATGATGAAGCTGCCGCCTGAATCACCATGGAGACCATCCCTGGACCTGAAGAGCATCACGTGCTGTTGCTTCATTCCTCCAGGTGACTCACATTTGGATTTTGCAGTTTGTAAATTGAGGTTTGGCGATGACTCTTATCAAGAGGTCACATGTTTGTAACTTGATATTTAATGTACATATACAACTCAGAGCGACATCAACCACACTCAACCGTCTGACACTTCCCTGCTTGACTTTGCATTGACAAACACTTCAGTGTGTGAAACAGAGACACAGTATATAAACCTAATATGTATTCAGACACATGAGAAATGTGTGTGTTGGAAAGTAAAACACATTTCAATCAGAATACTTGTTTAAATCATATTGTAACACATCACAAATGGAACAGTTATAAAACTCATCAGATCCCGCCTGTAAACACCACACACCTTTCAGATCTGTTCAATATAAAAGTTAAATCTTACAAAAAGCTGAAGATATTCACAAGGATGTTGATATGAAATCCATCTGCTCACATTTGCACCTGATTAGATACATAAACCCCCACCGAAAACCATGAAAGAAGACTTGGTACAGTCTGAAGTGATCATTATAAATCAGGTTTTTCCCATACGCTGCTGATTTAACTCTCAAATGTTGGCAAAGGTTGGTATTTGACCTTTGACACTTTGGCTCTGTACATGACCACTCCGCAGACCATGCCGACGGCTGCAAGAACACATCCAGCGATGAACACCAGGTTCAGATTCAGGTTGGTCGCTGAAGAAAAGAGAAACACAATGTGAGTCGAGCTTTGTCCAAAATCAAGCTGGGATATTGCCGAGGCAGGTGTGCTCCAGGCGTGTCATACCTGTGGCTCCGACCCTCTCTGCAGATCTCCGTAAGCGCAATGGCCCCTGGGAAACGAAGTGACTTGCACTCTGGATGACAGCCTCTCTCTTGGAGCGCCGGGGGCTTGTCGACGTAGAGTTGATGCAACCTTTGGAGCACCTGGTGTTGGAGTTCCCTGCTTCACACATCATGACCGAGCAGCTGATGTACACCTGAACACAACAAGACACGCCCCCGATATGTCAGCAGACGTACAGATGTAGAGTCAAACCTCTGCTCTACTGCATCCTCAGTTACTGTGTCAGGCTTTTAGAACTTGTCCCATCAGAAAAATATATGTATTAAACCATTTAGTTTGATCTTATTGATTAATTCACCTTCTTGTAAGATACCTCCAGGCTCACAGGAGCTTGTTAGCCTAGATCAGTATATAGAATGGAAATAGCGGGAAACAGCTAATCTGTCTCTGTCCGTAGAAACAAGATCAACACTGAAGCATCTCTCCACCTGACTAAATGCTTTGTTTCCCTGAACTATAGGTACAAAGGTAATACATATATATATATAAATATATATATATATATATATATAGTATATATTAATTCACGCACTCTGTCCCTTAATAATAAACAAAAGAATTTCTAATCCACTGCTGACCTGATTGTTCAGTCCGATGAACTTGAAAGCCTCCATGCTGAACTTGAATTCTTTCTGTTCAGCGGGGGAGTGGATCTGAAGAGTTGGATCCATTTGACACCTTTTCAAAGGAAGAAGAAAAGAAAAAACACGGTAAGAACAGTGCCCCTGCACTTAAATGCCACTGGGGGGAGCATAGGTGACACCGAGACGGCCCAGCTAGCTGCAAATCTTTTTACATATTTTACGTCCTTTCTTGAAGGCACCGTTACCCCTGACAACCAACATCTGCCTTCAAACAGTAGAGTGTGTTTTCATACCCATTTTCAAAGATGGAGTAGGTTGGGCGGTAGCTGGGGTTGTCGTATGGTGCAGCTCGGCAGGACTCCACAAACAGCTCGGTGTTGTTGACCGAGGAGGTGGCCTCGATCTTCATGTAAATCCTGTTCCCAATGTCGTACTCCAGAGGATATGCTGCTGGATCCATCCTGGTTTGGAACTGGTTGTTAGGGTAGAACTCAAACTGGTAGGTGAACGTGCCGAAGCCCTTCTCCCACACAGTGATGTTCTTCCTGTGTGCCACGAAGCCCAATGACACGTTTCCTCGTTTTGGGTACTGGCAGTAGAACTGCACCTCCATCAGGTGCTTCCTGGTGATCAGGTCTCTGGGGTTGTCCACCGTGGTGATTTCGTTCTTGAAGATGAGGTTCTCATCGTCTTCCTGCAGGACAGAAAGTTACGAATTCAGTCCTCATGCAGTAACCGACAAACAAGAAGCAGCACTGGTAACTGAGTGTGTAGTGAGAGGACATGAGGCCCTCGCTACCTCGATCTGAGTGCCGCAGGCGTTGAGGGGGATGGTGGCGATGATGTGAGTGCTGTTGGAGAGTCTCTGGAGGCTGCAGGCCGTGTTGGAGGGATCGTTGAGCTGCATATGATCCTCATGGAGTCGAGGGAAAGAGGCTTTCTCAACCGATACTGTCATGGAGGACTCGTTGCAGATCACATGGGATTTAACTGGAACAAAACAAGTACATTTTAAACCATAACCTTTTCAGTACTTTATACAGAGAATTATAATAAATATTCTATGTGATCACTGATATTTAGTCTATATTTCATATTGATGTATGTTAGATGTTAATGTTGCTATTATTTTGTTGTTGTTAGGATTACCATGTTACCAGCCTTATTGTATGGTGTGTAGTTCAGGCCGGTGTTTTTCTGCCCTCTGCTGGTCAAAAAGTGCTAAATGCAGCTTTCAGTTGTGCTAAAACAACATAGACTGTTGACAGTGATGTATCCTGGTGACTCACCTATTTCACTCCTGGCTTCCACAAGAACACACCTCATCTCGGACTGATACACGGCAGGCCTGAAAAACATTTGTGAACATGTGTGAAAAGTTAAACGATGGTTTCCTACGCACGTTATCGTGTCGACAGAGAACTGAAGTCCGAGACTCACGGTTTGACTGCTTCAACAGCAAAGCAGATCACGAAATGTTGTCCGTGGTCATCTGGGAGCGGCGTCCACCTGAGGACAAACTCTCCCTGTGTGGTCTGGTGCTTGCTGATATTCGCCGGCCCACTGACGATGATATTATTTATTCTGTGTGAAAACAGAACACAGTTATCTTGCTTGCTCAGATGTTTTGTTGCCACAAGGTTTCCGCGGTCTCGTTGGTTCTCACTTACCTTGCATTTGTGGCATGCGCTTTGACTCTGATTTCCAATTCCTTGTTGACTTCTGCTTGGAAACGATCTCCAATTGCAGGTGTTGGAGGCAGAAGCTTGGGCAGGAAAGCTCCCTCCTGACATGACGGAGCAGGGGGGTCCACTGGAATTTAGATTGTACAGCAATTAGCAAACTGCTACTGAGCCTTTTGTTCGTTGAAAAAAACAAATAAAGTCCCAGCTCAGTAAAAACCAAAACCAAAAACCTAGGATTAATATGTTGACAGAACGTCTCGTACGACTAAATTGTAATTGTAAAAAATGAAGAACATGTTCTATAGCCAGAAATACAGAGTTTAGGGAAATACAAGTATTTTGAAGAACAAAGAATTTCATAGTGAAGAAGTTAAACTTGTCATGAATAAAACAATAATGTATAAGTAAAAATAAAAATAAACAACAAAAATAACCGCAAAATATAAAAGATCCTCAAAACACTGAGGAGGTGATTGAAGAAAAAAAAACTCTTTTCTATTAAGTACAGGAAGCCATGGCCTCAGTATTTTGTGTCACACATTAGGGCGTTCACAGAGGTCCAACACTTATAAAGACTTTTATCTCACTGAGCCCAGAGCAGCAGCAACAGGACCTCTGCTTGGTGGGACTTAAAAAGAACAGTCTAACTTCAATTATTGTCATGTGTCGGGAAAAGTAAAAACATACTTACCAAGAAAAGAGAATTGCAGAGGAAGTTTGCTGAGAGGAGCCGTGGTTGGGGATGTGGTGGTGGTTGGGTATGGGGTTGTGGTTGTGTATGGGGTTGTGGTTGTGGTTGCGGCTGTGGTTGTTGTTGGGTATGGGGTTGTGGTTGTGTATGGGCTTGTGGTTGTGTATGGGGTTGTGGTTGGGTATGGAGTTGTGGTGGTGTATGGTGTTGTGGTTGGGTATGGGGTTGTGGTTGTGTATGGGGTTGTGGTTGTGGTTGCGGCTGTGGTTGTGTATGGGGTTGTTGTTGGGTATGGAGTTGTGGTTGTGTATAGTGTTGTGGTTGTGGTTGGGTATGGGGTTGAGGTTGTGGTTGGGTATGGGGTTGTGGTTGTGGTTGGGTATGGGGTTGAGGTTGTGGTTGGGTATGGGGTTGTGGTTGGGTATGGTGTTGTTGTTGTGGTTGGGTATGGGGTTGTGGTTGTGTATGGGGTTGTTGTTGTGGTTGGGGTTGTGGTTGGGTATCCCCATCCCCATGGGTATGGGTATCGGTATGGGCCTGTGGTTGTGGTTGGGAATGGGGTTGTGGTTGTGGTTGGGTATCCCCATCCCCATGGGTATC
The DNA here is from genome assembly GCF_963576545.1 of Limanda limanda. NCBI lineage: Eukaryota > Metazoa > Chordata > Actinopteri > Pleuronectiformes > Pleuronectidae > Limanda > Limanda limanda. The sequence goes on along the minus strand of NC_083638.1, from coordinate 1,141,001 downwards.
GGTATGAGCCTGTGGTTGTGGTTGGGTATGGGGTTGTGGTTGTGGTTGGGTATCCCCATCCCCATGGGTATCGGTATGGGCCTGTGGTTGTGGTTGGGTATGGGGTTGTGGTTGTGGTTGTGTATCCCCATCCCCATGGGTATCGGTATGGGCCTGTGGTTGTGGTTGGGCCTGTGGTTGTGGATTGGTATGGGTATAGGGATCTCTTTCCTCTCCTCACGGTCATCGGAGTCCTGTAGGATCTGGATCCGTCTGCGTATTGCAGATTGATGTAGCCTTGTGGGAAATCCTCCACCACCAACTCAATTCCAAAAGCCTTGATGTTGGCTCGGGTGTATTTGTAGTGCAATGTGCAAGAATCCTATCAATGTGAATATTTATTATTAAAGGGAGGCAAAGCATTAATACATTAAAACACAAAGTATGGAGATTCACATTCCTCAGCTGACCTGGTCTAAGAGGAAGCCTGGTGGCAGGTTGCATGAGTTGCACTCCCTCCCCCTGACGTTTCCATATCGACATCGAACTTTATCCCCATCAGGATCAAAAGACGTGAGCTTGTATGTCCGAGGGCAGTTCTGAGGAACTCTTGAACATACACGATAAGAGGAGTTATTAAAAATTACAAAAATGGAATAATCTGTGTTAAAAACAAATTCAAATTCTCCAGTGTTTGTGATAAAAGGGTTAAAGGTCGACAGGTTTCCAGGTATCTGCAGGAGACTTACCGGAGGATAGGTAGGATGCCGATTTCTGGTGATCTGTTTGGTTTCCTGGTGTCAGACCTCTTTCCCAGATCTACCTCAGTCAGTAGATGCCAGCTGCCAACATTATTGGCCGTTCCCACCCAACAGCAGCTACTTGCCCTGGTGTGTGTGGAGCAGATCGAGGTGTGTGAACATGACTGTTGTCAAGCAGGGATGATGAATAAAAGAATGCTCCACAAAGTGACTCAGTGAATTCATGTTAAGAGCAGAAAGGTGAAGCAGTTTTATTCATAAAGGACATTTCTTACACAGAAGAAGAGACAGAAACAACAAACAAGTCCATCGCAGTCATCAATTGTACTGGGAATAAAACCAGTTTTAACTTAGTCTCACTAAGCAGCAAGTGAAAGTTAAGTAGCTTTAAAAAGACTCACCTCATCTGAAAAGGTTTGTCACTGCGAACATTAGCCGTGAAAACTGTTTCAGTCTCACAAGAGCCTCCATAGTATCCTGATATGGTGGTGTGCCTGTCAACCATACCCGATGGACTACGACCGACAATGCGACAGTTGCCCCCGTAGCAGTTCCACCCATAGGTATAATGCCCACATGTCCTGAAGGTTGACCTGCTGCGAAGGTCCACCTGCGGGGAAAGATCACACTGAACACTGTGCTTCCAGCTGGTTGCTCTGCTCAAACTGAGGAGGTGATTATTGTTTGCAGAACGCAGCCGCTCACATTTGAACACCAAGCGAAGGGCCACATTTCTCCAACTCTTGACTCCCTTAACTTAAATTGAGGACTTTAAGATCCTTGATTCACTTTTAAAGCTCAGCATGGTTTGTTCCCAGGTTAAATATCAGAGCTTCTACCTGCCTTGCTCTGAGAATCATCTAACATTTTACAACCAATACCTGCCACTAGTACCTTAGTCCAGGCTTGTTTGTGCGGCTGGCCATTAACTAATGCCAGTAGCTAAGGTCAGTAACTAAAGCCAGTAACTAACTGTGACCAAGTTTAATTTATTTCATCTTTCTTATTAGGGCGGCTGTGGCTGAGTGGTAGAGCAGTCGTCCTCTAACCTGAAGCTCGGTAGTTCGATCCCCAGTCTGACCCATCTGCATGCCGAAGTGTCCTCAGGCCAGATGCTGAACCCCGAATTTCCCCCAATAGCACAACAAAGTGCTGCTAATAGATGCTCTGTATGAATGTGTGTGTGAATGTAAAAACTGTACAGTAAAGAGCTTTGAGTGGTCAAGACTAGAAAAGCGCTTTATAAATACAAAACCATTTCCCATTTATTATTGTTTTATCCCCGTGTATCTTGTCAAGCACATTGTAACCAAGTCTAGATAAGTACTAAACAGTTATAATTATTATTATTGTTGTAATTATTACTTTGTCTTGTTCAAAGCTAATTAGGGGCAAAAATCAGAAGTTTAACAGTATCCAAATCTTTAAGAATTTCATATGTAAAATGTATAAAATTACTATTATTATTTAATCAACACGTTTTTTTGTGGCCTTGATCCTTAACTAGTTAATCAAACCAAAGACATAAAGCTCCCACAAATTAAAAAGTCATAATGAAGAGAATAGGACATTTCTATCATGGAGCAGATTCACACAATGTCTCGATGTCATCATTGCATCTCTCACCTTGTACGTTCCATCAGGGTTTTGTCCTCTGTAGGTGTAGCTCGCACTTCCCCCAAAGTGATGTGATGCAGACGCCAGTGAGACCAGGAGCAGCTGGAGTAGGAGCACCGCTGTGGAAGCCATGATGCAGAGAACTGCTCTGTGTCCCGGGTGCCTCTCACATCCACCTGCAGCATCTTATATACTGTAAGCTGGAGTCTGATGGAATGCACATTTGGTTGAAAACAATGCAGCACCTGCAAAACCGGTTTGAACTTAATAGAAAAGAAACCTCTTTCTGGGAAATTAGTTTCAATAATAGGCGTGGAAAAAAAACAATTGTGTTACGTGGTTGTTATTGAGCATATTTTCACCAGTAACAAGCTCCAACAATAGTTAAGAATCGTCTGAGCAGATGAACAAGAAAGTTTTCCTGATTTCATATGAAGTTAAAGTTCTGTCTGTCAGAACAGAGCTGCTGCTTCACACTTCTTGTATGAATGAAATGACATTAGAAGAAGTTAGTACATGGATGCAGGTTGATTCACAGAAACTAGTCCAGACAAAGTCACAGATCTTTACAGGAGTGGGTTTGAGATCCCAATGAAGTTTCAGTTCGGTGTGTGGACCAACTCCTCTACAGTATGTGTGGACTCATGCAAGAAGAGAGCAACTGTATTTCTGTTGGGAAACCAAATACAACCCAGTGGTTCGGGTCTTTCAACGCTTATTAAAACATTTAATGAGCTTTATTGATTAAACTTTATTGATTAAGCTTTATTGTCCGTCCTGGGCAAGGCTTCCGTAACATGTGACGTCCTCTGAGGTCTCTACCTTCTCTTACTGCTCTGAGGTTTTCCTGGTGGTTTTTCTTCAATCTTGATGAAAGGCAGTTGATGGCTTTGTTCTGCCCAGTGAGACAAATAGTGATTTGTGTATAGGGGCTAAACAAATACAATATGATTGACTGGCTCCTTCTAGTACGATTTGGTATGGAAATTATATTATCTGGTGTACAAGCCCTTTATTGGTCACATCAGGGAACTGTCGGCCACCAGAATCATCTGATCAGTGCAATGCACGGATAAAGACTTTAAGAGCGGTGCTATCTGTCAGGATTCAGCAGCCGTCTGTACAAACTGGGATTAAATGTGCTGATGTGCTTGATGCATAATAGTCGTCTTTGCTTTCTTTTTAAAGTGTCAAATACCAGTAATCTTCAGTTTCAGGAGACAAAGCTGTGCCTAACAAACACAGTGGGTGTGTACTTAAAGTACGTGTCTAGGACTGAGGAGGAAGTTCATGCTCAGAACATTCCACCGTGCCCAGCAGGCCTAAGAATGACAATGTGTACTTAGACATGGAATGAAGGCTTTTGTAAAACTGACATGTGATTGTTGAATGTGATTGGAGCGAGACCATCTGATGGCTCCGTTCACCTGAATACCTAAGACACATCTGAGGGAAACAGATATGACTCAATCAATCAATCTGTCTCATTCAGTTACGGGAAGCAGCTCGTGTTCGAGTGAAGACGGTTCAGCCGAGGTCGGAGCAGCTGACCTGCCCGGCTGCTTGTTGAGCCACGACACTTTGACACGGTCACTAAACAGAATAGATTTGTAAAAACATGACCACACATCAGCTGTTAATTGCAGGACTTCGCCAGTTGGACCCAAGCATGTGACTCATATCGTATAAATTATATTACGTTTTATAAAATGACAATAACAATAATTATAATGCCTGTGTTGGTCTAGCACTTATCTAAACAAACCTTGTTATTCTACGTGCGGCCACATGTCAAACCCTTCAGATGAGATAACATCACCTGTCATTAACAGAAGAATCTGTGTGGCTGCCAACAGGTGGAGCCTGCCAGTCAGGAGTATGATGCACATCACTGATTTGACACGTGTGTGAGTCAAAGCATCAAGGTCCAGGTTCACAGACACGTCTTCTACGATCCTGTTTCCTGCGACCGGCTCAAACAACAAAGACCAAAGGCAAACAAAAGTCGAGACACCATCTTGACCCGATCAGGGTTTGACTGATTCGAGAGTTACCACATGTCTTTGTGTGAGCTGCCTGCATCCGAGGTTTGACTGAGAGAAGCAGGGCAGCCAAATCATCTTTAGACTGACTGATTCCTACAGACCAGGTGAGACTGACTGATTCCTACAGACCAGATGAGACTGACTGACTGATTCCTGCAGACCGGATGAGACTGACTGACTGATTCCTACAGACTAGATGAGACTGACTGACAGATTCTTACAGACCAGATGAGACTGACTGATTCCTGAAGACCAGATAAGACTGACTGATTCCTACAGACCAGATGAGACTGATTGACTGATTCCTACAGACCGGATGAGACTGACTGACTGATTCCTACAGACCGGATGAGACTGACTGACTGATTCCTGTGAGAAGTGAGAGCTGCCAGTGAGGGATCAAGAGGAGTTCCTGAGAATCCAGTGACCCTCCCACCAGCCCAGGCTCCGCCCACATGGGATTATACTGGTGTTCACTCATATCTAATCCGTTTAATAAACATGTGCCACATTTGTATTGTCCATTCTGGGCCTTGTATGGCTGCCACGGTGTTGCGCTCTCTCGTGCTTTTCATGTTTTTGTTTATTTGTACGGTCTTCAGCACTCCCTCTACGATTACTTTTTCCAGAGAAGAACTCATGAATGTCCGACATTGATGTTGAGAATGTTTCTACCCAATAGGGGGAGGTACCAGCCATCCTCCTTATCTACTGCATCCTGTCTGCCATATTGCCGCTCAAGCTACAAACTCCCTGCTTTGCCCAGATGGTTATCTGATATTTCGTGTGCATGTGTGAGGTAATCCTGCTGACCTGTGGAAAGGTGCAGGGATTCTCCTGATTCAATGGTGAGTGGAAAGAAATCCGTAGTTGCTGATTAAGAGGAGATATACAGTAGAACACGCAGCGAAAAAAGTCTGCTAGCCCCTAGGCTAACGGTTACAATGTCAAATCCCACTGTCATTCGCTAATAGCGTTAGCATGTGAGAGCGAAAAAAAGTCCGCTAACCGCTAGGCTAACGGTTACAATCAAAAATTCCACTGTCATTTGCTAATAAGGTTAGTGAATATCGAAAGCTACCCTTGTTAGGATCATGGCGATCTTAGACTTTTTACTTTGTGCCTCCTGCATGTGTTTTGTTATTCCATGTGTTTCCCCCTGTTTATTTGTGTTGTCATGTGCTTGTTGTGTTGATGTTGTCAGGCCATTTGTTTTCTGTTATTGTCCGGAGACTCCGCCCTCTGCTGCTTCCCGCTCTTTTTCCCCCTCACCTGTTCCCTATCATCATCCTGAGTGTTTGCCTCATTTGTTTACTTGTCTTGTCTTGTCTTTTTTCCACCTCATTTATAAGCCCAGTCTTTCTGTTGTCCTCTGTCGGATTGTATCGTTTTTGCCTGTGAGAAGCCATGCCAGGATTCTGAGTTTTTGAGGTCTGTTATCTTGTATGATTTTTGACATTCTGATTTGTTATCCTCTTTGTTTTTTCCCTTTTTGGAATTCTGTTTTTGCCAACTATTGAATTGGATTTTCTGTTTTTTGCTCCGGTCATTTTTGCCTTTTTGGATCCTTGGTTTTTCCTATTTTTTAAATAAATAAGTATTTTTGCATCTTGGTCTGCGGTTGGGTCCTTACTCTGAGAAAGCCTAGCAACCCTTGCTAGCTATGTTGTTTATATAGGTCATTAGGGCAGATTTACAGCATCCATCTTCATTTACTTTTATCAAATAGCTGTGGAGTTTCTACTCATTGAGCTTCAGTATTAGCATGTAGCCATTATTTGCCTTGCATAAAAAATCCAAAGGACTGATAATATGAGTATGAATGTATGCCTTAAGTCAATGTAACTCTGTTGGATACTAATACTTGAAATTTATAAAATTCTAATTTAATTTAGCATTGAGTTTGATCTAAAATAATTATATTTTGTTGTACAACAAATAGGCCATAACTTGAAGTGGAGGCTGTATTGATATTTGAGCAATTGTTCATGTTAGCAGATATGGTCAAGATATTACTGTGTGTGGATGACATTCCATATACATGTGTGACCTGTCTACAAACTTGACATTTAAGACTTGACTTATGGACTTTGAAGTGACTTCATGTGCACACTTTTTTAAATTGCATTTATTTCTGTTTAAAATTTAGGGGAGAATGACGCTGTATTCTATTGTCAAACAAACTTGAACTACAGTTTGTGTTCAAAGACAAGTTAATTTAAACTCCTGTGATTCTCAAGCCCTAGCTACAATCTCCTGTCCTGGTCCACATTAACACTCATTCTAGTGTAACCAAGGGTTACACTAACCAGCTGTGTGACTACTTGGATAGTTATGGTTTGTTGGAAATTTTGAGTCAGGATTCAGAATCACAGCACAGAAACATTAAATTAAAAGTAACTAGCGAGCTTTTCATGACCTCAGGTGATGGACTTGTCTCTATACTCGTCATGTTGATGTTTGTGCAGCATCTGACACCACAGATCATAAGATTTGATCTGGTTGCAGCACCAACACGCTTCAATTTTGTAATCACCGATGGATCAAACATGTCAAGGTGTTGGAACCAGGAATGCTGCTCTGGCCACACGTAAAAGCGTACGTTGAAATGGTTGAAAAGGTAAACTACCGAATCCAAAGGTGAAGGAATTTGAGGCTCTGAAGGACCGCTGTGCAGATCCTCTCTTCACCGTGAATCTGGAAATCTTCAATAGCATTTCAAGAGAAGTCACTCCATTCCTCACCGACAAGAAACAGACAAACCCATGCTTCCCTTCCTCCGTGAGGACATGATGAAACTGATGAAAGGTAAGCATTAACATATTTTGAAGGCATACATTTTCATATTTGTTTTAAGCATTGCAATAAAACAGCATTATATTTTGGCTTTTAAATATGTCTTGTAACATTTTTACAATTTCAATTAGTCTTGCAGTAATATGTTGGATACATGTAATAGATTAATAGAACGCTGCCACATAACTTGATCCAAAATATGAGTAAAAATATATTTCTTTGTAGAGCATTTTAACAACTTTAAAACTCTCTGTACTGTACCTTCTAGTGTAATAAGGGTTAATTCGAGTTAATCTGCATCTAGAAAATTAATTTATGAATTGGGTACATTTCACTTGTTATGCGTGTCTGATCAGATAGTGTATCATACTCACACAGGACCTATTATTTTGTGAATTTGCTAATTAAGAGTGATCAAAATGAAAATTAATTTGAAATTAATTATTATTTTCATGTCAATATTTGCAGGGCTCATGGGACGATTTCTGAAGGAGCAATCCCTGAGGGAAGCCACCTCCACACTGAAGCTCCTCCATGTTGCTTTCCAGGACAGCAGTCTGCACAAAGCAATTCCAAGATTGACATTGGATTTGAAGCAGAAACCACACTAAACCAACTCAAGTGTTCAAAGAGGATTTCAGAGAGGCAGGTGCTAGAGATCAATATGGACTGTCAGAAACTCTTGATAACCTGACTGAGAAGCTGCTGAGAAAGGGTCCAGTGCATCACCCACTGGTGAGCAGCATGCAGTGCCTTGACCCAAGACGCATGGCCGTGCCCTGTGCGGGCCTCAAACGAGAAGAATGCTGCACACACTTGTTTAGACGAGTCAGTGTGCGATGACATCCTCCGAGAGCTCAGTGAGTTTTGTGACTCAGCTGTTCTTCAGGCCAACTTCAGGGAGTTTGACCACAAGACAGACCTGGTGGATTTCTCCGTATTTACCAGATAATCTGCGGATTATGCTAATTGCATAAATATCCCGACCTCAACTCAAAGCATTCTCTAAGTCTTATTTGAATTGGAAACCGGAATGTACTATTCAGGTGAAACAAACCATTAAAAGCATAAGTAGTAAACTGAAAGTCGTATATACTCTCCTGATCAAAATCTTATGACCAGTTAAAAAATTGCATGAATTTGAATTTTGCACTGTTGGATCTTAGGAAGGTTGTGAGCAGGCAATTTATTGAAAACAACAATTTAACTCAAATAGGCTGTTCATCAGCTGATCAAAAGTTTAAGACCACAGCCTTTAAAAGCCAAAATCTGTCCAAAAATTTGGATTCCATGTCATTTCCTGTCAAGTAATCACACTGTGAAGATCTCTTGATGGCAAAGGCAAAATAGCTCACGTCCCAAATTAAGGCCATTACTGGTGCTGACTGCAGCCCAATAACCATCAGACGGCATCTGCGAAGGAAGGGCTTCAAAAACAAGAAACGTCTTCAAAGGCCACGTCTCCTTCAACGCCACAAAATTGCCCATTTAGACTTTGCAAGGGAGCACCAAACATGGGACATTCAAAGGTGGAAGAAAGTTTTATTCTCTGACGAGAAAAAATGTAACCTTGATGGTCCTGATGGCTTCCAACATTACTGGCATGACAAGGAGATGCAGCCTGAGATGTTTTCTACGCGGCACAGTGGAGGGGGCGCCATCATGATCTGGGGTACTTTTTCCTTCAATGGAACAATGGAGCTCCAGGTTGTGCAGGGGCGTCAAACAGCAGCTGGCTCTGTGGAGATGTTGCAGCGGGCATCCCTCATGACTGAGGGCCCTGGTCTGTGTGGTAACCACTGGGTTCTTCAGCAGGACAACGCTCCAATTCACGATGCCCGTCTGACCAAGACTTTTTTACAGGAGAACAACATCACTCTTCTGGACCATCCTGCGTGTTCCCCTGATCTTAATCCAATTGAGAACATTTGGGGATGGATGGCAAGGGAAGTTTACAAAAATGGACTTCAGTTCCAGACAGTGGATTCCCTTCGTGAAGCCATCTTCACCACTTGGCGCAACATTCGCACTAGCCTTTTGGAAACACTTGCATCAAGCATGCCAAAATGAATTTTTGAAGTGATCAACAATAATGGTGGAGCTACTCATTACTGAGTCAGTTTTTGACACTTTAATTTCTGTTTTAGGAGGTTTTTTTTGTTTTTTTAGCTGTGGTCTTAAACTTTTGATCAGCTGATGAACAGTCTACTTAGAACCTTCCTGCGATCCAACAGTGCAAAATGCAAATTCATGCAATTTTTCAACTGGTCTTAAGATTTTGATCAGTAATGTATGTGTGGAAAAGAACTCACAGGAAAGTACCTCGATTAGTATTTGTTGTTTATTTTTAAGCCCAACAACCAAAACAATGATTCAGTTCCAGTTTCCCAAAGGCGTCAGTGACATAAACACATTTCTGCTTTAGACTGTTGATCAAACAAAACTTGATATACGAGAATTTTCTTTGATTTGATAAACTAATGGTCAGAGGAAGCAATGATGATGATGAAGCTGCAGCCTGAATCACCATGGAGACCATCCCTGGACCTGAAGAGCATCACGTGCTGTTGCTTCATTCCTCCAGGTGACTCACATTTGGATTTTGCAGTTTGTAAATTGAGGTTTGGCGATGACTCTTATCAGGAGGTCACATGTTTGTAACTTGATATTTAATGTACATATACAACTCAGAGCGACATCAACCACACTCAACCGCCTGACACTTCCCTGATTGACTTTGCATTGACAAACACTTCAGTGTGTGAAACAGAGACACAGTATATAAACCTAATATATTCAGACACATGAGAAATGTGTGTGTTGGAAAGTAAAACACATTTCAATCAGAATACTTGTTTAAATCATATTGTAACACATCACAAATGGAACAGTTATAAAACCACATCAGATCCCGCCTGTAAACACCACACACCTTTCAGATTTGTTCAATATAAAAGTTAAATCTTACAAAAAGCTGCAGATATTCACGAGGATGTTGATATGAAATCCATCTGCTCACATTTGCACCTGATTAGATACATAAACCCCCACCGAAAACCATGAAAGAAGACTTGGTACAGTCTGAAGTGATCAATATTAATCAGGTATTTCCCATACGCTGCTGATTTAACTCTCAAATGTTGGCAAAGGTTGGTATTTGACCTTTGACACTTTGGCTCTGTACATGACCACTCCGCAGACCATGCCGACGGCTGCAAGAACACATCCAGCGATGAACACCAGGTTCAGATTCAGGTTGGTCGCTGAAGAAAAGAGAAACACAATGTGAGTCGAGCTTTGTCCAAAATCAAGCTGGGATTCTGCCGAGGCAGGTGTGCTCCAGGCGTGTCATACCTGTGGCTCCGACCCTCTCTGCAGATCTCCGTAAGCGCAATGGCCCCTGGGAAACGAAGTGACTTGCACTCTGGATGACAGCCTCTCTCTTGGAGCGGCGGGGGCTTGTCGACGTAGAGTTGATGCAACCTTTGGAGCACCTGGTGTTGGAGTTCCCTGCTTCACACATCATGACCGAGCAGCTGATGTACACCTGAACACAACAAGACACGCCCCCGATATGTCAGCAGACGTACAGATGTAGAGTCAAACCTCTGCTCTACTTCATCCTCAGTTACTGTGTCAGGCTTTTAGAACTTGTCCCATCAGAAAAATAAATGTATTAAACCATTTAGTTTGATCTTATTGATTAATTCACCTTCTTGTAAGTTACCTCCAGGCTCACAGGAGCTTGTTAGCCTAGATCAGTATATAGAATGGAAATAGAGGGAAACAGCTAATCTGTCTCTGTCCGTAGAAACAAGATCAACACTGAAGCATCTCTCCACCTGACTAAATGCTTTGTTTCCCTGAACTATAGGTTTAAGGGTAATACATATATATATATATATATATATATATATATATATATATATATATATATATATATATATATATATATATATATATACTGTATATATTTATCCACGCACACTGTCCCTTAATAATAAACAAAAGAATTTCTAATCCACTGCTGACCTGATTGTTCAGTCCGATGAACTTGAAAGCCTCCATGCTGAACTTGAATTCTTTCTGGTCAGCGGGGGAGTGGATCTGAAGAGTTGGATCCATTTGACACCTTTTCAAAGGAAGAAGAAAAGAAAAAACACGGTAAGAACAGTGCCCCTGTACTTAAATGCCACTGGGGGGAGCATAGGTGACACCGAGACGGCCCAGCTAGCTGCAAATCTTTTTACATATTTTACGTCCTTTCTTGAAGGCACCGTTACCCATGACAACCAACATCTGCCTTCAAACAGTAGAGTGTGTTTTCATACCCATTTTCAAAGATGGAGTAGGTTGGGCGGTAGTTGGGGTTGTCGTATGGTGCAGCTCGGCAGGACTCCACAAACAGCTCGGTGTTGTTGACCGAGGAGGTGGCCTTGATCTTCATGTAAATCCTGTTCCCAATGTCGTACTCCAGAGGATAAGCTGCTGGATCCATCCTGGTTTGGAACTGGTTGTTAGGGTAGAACTCAAACTGGTAGGTGAACGTGCCGAAGCCCTTCTCCCACACAGTGATGTTCTTCCTGTGTGCCACGAAGCCCAATGACACGTTTCCTCGTTTTGGGTACTGGCAGTAGAACTGCACCTCCATCAGGTGCTTCCTGGTGATCAGGTCTCTGGGGTTGTCCACCGTGGTGATTTCGTTCTTGAAGATGAGGTTCTCATCGTCTTCCTGCAGGACAGAAAGTTACGAATTCAGTCCTCATGCAGTAACCGACAAACAAGAAGCAGCACTGGTAACTGAGTGTGTAGTGAGATGACATGAGGCCCTCGCTACCTCGATCTGAGTGCCGCAGGCGTTGAGGGGGATGGTGGCGATGATGTGAGTGCTGTTGGAGAGTCTCTGGAGGCTGCAGGCCGTGTTGGAGGGATCGTTGAGCTGCATATGATCCTCATGGAGTCGAGGGAAAGAGGCTTTCTCAACCGATACTGTCATGGAGGACTCGTTGCAGATCACATGGGATTTAACTGCAACAAAACAAGTACATTTTAAACCATAACCTTTTCAGTACTTTATACACAGGATTATAATAAATATTCTATTTGATTACTGATCAAGTAATATATTTCATATTGATGTATGTTAGATGCTAATGTTGCTATTATTTTGTTGTTGTCAGGATTACCATGACGACACCAGCCTTATTGTATGGTGTGTGGTTCAGGCCGGTGTTTTTCTGCCCTCTGCTGGTCGAAAAGTGCTTAATGCAGCTTTCAGTTGTGCTAAAACAACATTGACTGTTGACAGTGACGTATCCTGGTGACTCACCTATTTCACTCCTGGCTTCCACAAGAACACACCTCATCTCGGACTGATAGAGGGCAGGCCTGAAAAACATTTGTGAACATGTGTGAAAAGTTAAACGATGTTTTCCTACGCACGTGATCGTGTCGACAGAGAACTGAAGTCCGAGACTCACGGTTTGACTGCTTCAACAGCAAAGCAGATCACGAAATGTTGTCCGTGGTCATCTGGGAGTGGCGTCCACCTGAGCACAAACTCTCCCTGTGTGTTCTGGTGCTTGCTGATATTCGCCGGCCCACTGACGATGATATTATTTATTCTGTGTGAAAACAGAACACAGTTATCTTGCTTGCTGAGATGTTTTGTTGCCACAAGGTTTCAGCGATCTTGTTGGTTCTCACTTACCTTGCATTTGTGGCATGCGCTTTGACTCTGATTTCCAATTCCTTGTTGACTCCTGCTCGGAAACGAGCTCCATTTGCAGGTGTTGGAGGCAGAAGCTTGGGCAGGAAAGCTCCCTCCTGACATGACGGAGCAGGGGGGTCCACTGGAATTTAACAAATGTGATAAGTGTTGAACAGCAATTAGCAAACTGCTACTGTGTCTTTTGTTCGTTGTAAAATCTAAATAAAGTCCCAGCTCAGTAAAAACCAAAACCAAAAACCTAGGATTAATATGTTGACAGAACGTCTCGTACGACTAAATTGTAATTTTTTTAAAAATAAGAACATGTTCTATAGCCAGAAATGCAGAGTTTAGGGAAATACATTATTTTGAAGAACAAAGAATTTCATAGTGAAGAAATTAAACTTGTCATGAATAAAACAATAATGTATAAGTAAAAATAAAAATAAACAACAAAAATAACCGCAAAATATAAAAGATCCGCAAAACACTGAGGAGGTGATTGAAGAAAAAAAATCTATTCAATTAAGTACAGGAAGCCATGGCCTCAGTATTTTGTGTCACACATTAGGGCGTTCTTAGAGGTCCAACACTTATAAAGACTTTTATCTCACTGAGCCCAGGGCAGCAGCAACAGGACCTCTGCTTGGTGGGACTTATAAAGAACAGTCTAACTTCAATTATTGTCATGTGTCAGGAAAAGTGAAAACATACTTACCAAGAAAAGAGAATTGTAGAGGAAGTTTGCTGAGAGGAGCCGTGGGTGTGGTTGTGGTTGTGGTTGGGTATGGGGTTGGAGGTGTGGTTGTTTTTGGAGTTGTGGTTGTGGTTGTGGTTGTGGGTGTGGTTGGAGTTGTGGTTGTGGTTGGAGTTGTGGTTGTGGTTGTGGTTGGAGTTGTGGTTGTGGTTGGAGTTGTGGTTGTGTTTGGAGTTGTGGTTGTGGTTGGAGTTGTGGTTGAAGGTGTGGTTGTGGTTGTGGTTGGAGTTGTGGTTGTGGGTGTGGTTGGAGTTGTGGTTGGAGTTGTGGTTGTGGTTGGAGTTGTTGTTGTGGTTGGAGTTGTGGTTGTGGGTGTGGTTGGAGGTGTGGTTGGAGTTGTGGTTGTGGTTGGAGTTGTGGTTGTGGTTGGAGTTGTGGTTGTGGTTGGAGTTGTGGTTGTTGGTGTGGTTGTGGTTGTGTATGGGGTTGTGGTTGTGGTTGGGTATGGGGGTTTGGTTGGGTATGGGTATGGGTATGGGCCTCTGGTTGTGGTTGGGTATGGGTTTGGGCCTATGGTTGGGTCTTGGTTTCGGTATGGTGCTCTCTTTCCTCTCCTCATGGTCATCGGAGTCCTGTAGGATCTGGATCCGTCTGCGTATTGCAGATTGATGTAGCCTTGTGGGAAATCCTCCACCACCAACTCAAGTCCATAAGCTTTGATGTTTGCTCGGGTGTAGTTGTAGTGCAATGTGCAAGAGCCCTATGAATGTGAATATTTATTATTAAAGGGAGGCAAAGCGTCAATACATTAAAACACAAAGTATGGAGATTCACATTCCTCAGCTGACCTGGTCTAAGAGGAAGCCTGGTGGCAGGTTGCATGAGTTGCACTCCCTCCCCTTGACGTTTCCATATCGACATCGAACTTTGTCCCCATCAGGATCAAAAGACGTGAGCTTGTATGTCCGAGGGCAGTTCTGAGGAACTCTTGGATATACACGATAACAGGAGTTAGTAAAAATAACAAAAGATGGAATCATCAGTTTTTAAAACAAATTCAAATTCTCCAGTGTTTGTGATAAAAGAGTTAAAGGTCGACAGGTTTCCAGGTATCAGCAGGAGACTTACCGGAGGATAGGTAGGATGCCGATTTCTGGTGATCTGTGTCAGACCTCTTTCCCAGATTTACCTCAGTCAGTAGATGCCAGCTCCTAACATTATTGGCCGTTCCCACCCAACAGCAGCTACTTGCCCTGGTGTGTGTGGAGCAGATCGAGGTGTGTGAACATGGCTGTTGTCAAGCAGGGATGATGAATAAAAGAATGCTCCACAAAGTGACTCAGTGAATACATGTTAAGAGCACAAAGGTGAAGCAGTTTGATTCATGAAGCACATTTCTTACACAGAAGAAGAGACAGAAACAACAACTCAGGGACCAAATTCAGAGAAATCAAGTCAAAATCTAAAAACACAGTTTCAAGCAAAACAGAGTAAAATAGGTGAAGAGATTAAAAGCCATTTAATAAGTAAATAGTAAAGAAAGGTGTTGAATAATAATTTTAATTAAAATACAATATAAAGACCTTACATGTCAAGCAGTTAGGTCAATCAATCAATCACATTTTATTTATACAGCACATATTCCCAAATCACAATTTGTCTCACAGATCTTATCAAAGTGCAACATCCTCTGATCTTAACCTGCAACGAGGGTCCCTCTCCCTCTGAGTAACTAAACAGGTAACTAGAGCAGGTGACTAAACAGGTAACTAAAGCTGGTCACTAAAGCAGGTAACTAAAACTGGTAACTAAAGCTTGTAACTAAAGCAGGTAACTAAAGCAGGTAACTAAAGCTGGTAACTAAAGTAGGTAACTAAAGCTGGTAGCGAAAGCAGGTAACTAAAGCAGGTAACTAAAGCTGGTAACTAAAGCAGGTAACTGAGGCCGGTAACTAAAGCTGGTAGCTTAAGCAGGTTACTAAAGCTGGAAACTAAAGCGGGTTACTAAAGCTGGTAACTAAAGCTTGTAACTAAAGCAGGTAACTAAAGCAGGTAACTAAAGCTGGTAAATAAAGCAGGTAGCTAAAGCAGGTAACTAAAGCAGGTAACTAAAGCTGGTAACTAAAGCAGGTAACTACAGCAGGTAACTAAAGCAGGTAACTAAAGCTGCTAACTAAAGCTGCTAACTAAAGCTGGTAACTAAAGCTGGTAACTAAAGCAGGTAACTACAGCAGGTAACTAAAGCAGGTAACTAAAGCTGGTAACTAAAGCGGCTAACTAAAGCTGGTAACTAAAGCAGTTAACTAAAGCAGGTAACTAAAGCTGGTAACTAAAGCAGGTAACTACAGCAGGTAACTAAAGCTGGTAACTAAAGCTGGTAACTAAAGCTTTTAACTAAAGCAGGTAACTACAGCAGGTAACTAAAGCTATGGACATTCCTACTAAGATGATCAGGTAGTCTTATTGTGAAGGAGAGTCGTAGCCCGTGCACATGGTCCTGTGTGTGGTTGGTGTATGTGACAGATACAATCTGAATGTGGTTCCACCACCTTTCTGCAGAATGACAGTCTGTCAGTCCTTGTTCAGACTTTAGCTTACTGCTCCCCAGGGGTCCCACAGGATTATTATGATTATCATTATTATCATTATTATTGTTACTCTTATTATACTTAAGAGATTTTAAGATTAGCACTAAAACTTTAGAGTCTATTCTGTAGCTCACTTACAGCCTGTGTAGGGATTTCAGAACAGGGTGGATGTGAGTTTTTATAGTTTGAGATGTATTGTCATGGCTTTAACTCTTTCAGATGTATCCCCCTGATTTCGAGGGGGTCCCTAACAGATAACCAGTACAAGGGACAGTAACAACAAACAAGTCCATCGCAGTCGTCAATTTTACTGGAAATAAAACCAGTTTTAACTTAGTCTCACTAAGCAGCAAGTGAAAGTTAAGTAGCTTTAAAAAGACTTACCTCATCTGAAAAGGTTTGTCACTGCGAACATTAGCCGTGAAAACTGTTTCAGTCTCACAAGAGCCTCCATAGTATCCTGATATGGTGGTGTGCCTGTCAACCATACCCGACGGACTTCTAGCGACAATGCGACAGTTGCCCCCGTAGCAGTTCCACCCATAGGTATAATGCCCACATGTCCTGAAGGTTGACCTGCTGCGAAGGTCCACCTGCGGGGAAAGATCACACTGAACACTCTGCTTCCAGCTGGTTGCTCTGCTCAAACTGAGGAGGTGATTATTGTTTGCAGAACGCAGCCGCTCACATTTGAACACCAAGCGAAGGGCCACATTTCTCCAACTCTTGACTCCCTTAACTTAAATTGAGGACTTTAAGATCCTTGATTAACTTTTAAAGCTCAGCATGGTCTGTTCCCAGGTTAAATAACAGAGCTTCTACCTGCCTTGCTCTGAGACTCAATCTAACATTTTACCACCAACACCTGTCAGTAGTACCAAAGTCTAGATGCTCTGTATGAATGTGTGTGTGAATGGGTGAATGTAAAAACTGTACTGTAAAGAGCTTTGAGTCATCAAGACTAGAAAAGCGTTACAAAAATACAAAACCATTTACCATTAATTATTGTTTTATCCTCATGTATTTTGTCAAGCACATTGTAACCTTGTCTAGAAGTGCTAAACAATTATAGTTATTATTATTGTTGCTATTAGTACTTTGTCTTGTTCAAAGCTAATTAGGGGCAAAAATCAGAAATTTAACAGTATCCAATTCTTTAAGAATTTCATATGTAAAATGTATAAAATTACTATTGTTATTTAATCAACACATTTTTTTGTGGCCTTGATCCTTAACTAGTAAATCAAACCAAATAAATAAAGCTCTCACAAAATAACGAGTAATAATTAAGAGGAATAGGACATTTCTATCATGGATCAGATTCACACATTGTCTCGATGTCATCATTGCATCTCTCACCTTGTACGTTCCATCAGGGTTTTGTCCCCTGTAGATGTAGCTCGCACTTCCCCCAAAGTGATGTGATGCAGACGCCAGTGAGACCAGGAGCAGCTGAAGTAGGAGCACCGCTGTGGAAGCCATGATGCAGAGAACTGCTCTGTGTCCCGGGTGCCTCTCACATCCACCTGCAGCATCTTATATACTGTAAGCTGGAGTCTGATGGAATGCGCATTGAAAACAATGCAGAAACTGCAAAACCTGTTTGAACGTAAAGGAAAAAAACGTCTTTCTGGGAAATGAGTTTCAATTTTGTGCGTGTAAAAAACCCAATTGTGTTACGTGGTTGTTATTGAGCATATTTTCACCAGTAACAAGCTCCCACAATAGTTTAGAATCGTCTGAGCAGAGGAACAAGAAAGCTTTCCTGATTTCATATGAAGTTAAAGTTCTGACTGTCAGAACAGAGCTGCTGCTTCACACTTCTTATATGAATGAAATGACATTAGAAGAAGTTAGTACATGGATGCAGGTGTATTCACAGAAACTAGTCCAGACAAAGTCACAGAACTTTACAGGAGTGGGTTTGAGATCCCAATGAAGTTTCAGTTCGGTTTGTGGACCAACTCCTCTACAGTATACTCATGTGTGGACTCATGCAAGAAGAGAGCAACTGTATTTCTGTAGTTGTATATATACATTTTAGATATGTATATTTTTATTTCTATTTTGAATTTTTATATTCTATTTTATCTTATATTACTCGATTTTTTTTGTCTGCTTGTAATATTCTGAGCATTGCTATAAGAGAGCCTGTGACCCAAGCATTTCATTGTAAGCGACTGCTTAATGTAATCGTTGTGCATATGACAATAAACTCTTGAATCTTGAATCTTGAATTATTCCTGTGTAATCATATGGGGAGTCATTAAGTTGGAGCCTATATGGAAAACCCTAAACCTGTTCTACTGCTGCAACATTTGAAAGTGAGGGGTCTGACTGATGTTCCAGTAATCTTCAGTTTCAGGTCACAAAGTTATGCGTACCAAACACAGTGGGTGTGTACTTACAGTAAGTGTCTAGGACCTAGGAGGAAGTTCATGCTCAGAACATTCCACTGAGCCCATAAGGCCTAATAATGACAACGTGTACTTAGACATGGAATGAAGGCTCTTGTAAACCTAATACGTGTTGTGCAATTGATACATTAAACGTGACACCATTTCCTGGTGTGCCTTTGGCATTCAATAAATGTGGTTATGAGAAAAAAGATTTAATTTTAATATTAAAAATATTAAGATTTAATAATAACTTTAATTGATTCAAGTTACCTTGGTGCACCACCCTTCAAATTAAGGGCAAAATAGCCAATTTATTGATTAAGTCTCATGAAAGTACTAACCACAATTTGGAACTCTGATTAATAATTACCATGTAGATAGTTAGCAAAGTTGAAGCATATAGAGTTTGTGACTGTAGAGGTTGGTAAAATTCACACTTAGGCAACATTAATGAAAACAACATTTGTGAAAGATACATTTTTATTATGAAGATAATAAACTATAAAAACACAAATTACTAAAAGTGTACTAACTACATAAATATGTGTATGTGAACAAGCGTGTGTGTGTGTGACTGATTGTGCTTTCTAAATGGTGGCAGGCCACTATGAAGGCAATAAACCATCCCCCCCAGTATGTTTACGACATGTAGTGGGGGTCAGAGAGAGATGTGTGGGGAGATGTGTGTGTGTGTGTGTGTGTTTGTGTGTGTGTGTGTGTGTGTGTGTGTTGGTGCCAAGTTAGAAAGTAGCTTGTTGCACGCAAAGAAAGACTGAAGAGCAAAACATAACCAACATTAACTTTCAAATAACTTATCACCAAAATATCACGAATCCAACTTATAAACATCACAAGGAATTGAATAAACAATTCTTTATAAACAAGTCTTTGCTTAGCCTAGTACAATTATTAAGCCCAGTTGTGATACCGTTCATGAAAAGGGGGAAAAGGTGGATGTGCTGTTTGAAGTCCAGTGAAGTCGTCTGGCTGGTTTGTGGCTCCTGGTGTTGTGGTTCTGCTGTGCAGAGAGACAGAGTGAGACACATGTTAACCTCTTAAGAGGCAGCTGAGATTTGCTTAAAACATCTGTCTGTCTGAGGAATACCCAAAGTAAATTGAAAGCTGTTCTTGAACCACTCTAAGATCTACTGGCATTGAGTAATAGCAGTTGGAACACAGTGAAGTAGAAGGTTTTAGTTTTCGCCTGAATATTTTCCGGTTTTCCGTTTGGAGACTCCAAAGGACCCTTTGTAACCATGGTAACCACATAGGCTAAAAAGGCTATTTTTACAATCAAAATCATACTTTTATGGAGACAAAACCAGTCATATGGTTTATACAAATAAACATCTTTCATGTTTAATGGGGGCGAAACACGGACGCACGATGCTCTGGGACCAGTTGGACACTGTTGCGCAGGGACTTGCTTGGTGTCTCCTCATATTTTTACCGTGAAAAATTACATCTGCATGTTGGAAATTTCATTGGCTAAACGATACCCCAGTCATCAGTACAATCGGTTGCAATTGGCTCAGCCTTTACACGTCAGAAGAAGGGCAAGCTCTGTCTGCCAACGAGGTCTCTCGTTGGCTATTGTAGGCTGTGGACAACCCATGCCAGCTCCAGAAAATACATCAAAGTTTTCACGTAGCTGCTGGCTTCTCTGAGATTACGCAACAGCTGACTGTGGCTATTCTTTGATGTAATAGTGTGTTTTGGACTGATTATGTTACTGGATTGGATCGTCTTTACCAACAGCGTTTTTGTTGGAATGTTATCGATCTGTGGAATAACATAATGACTCTTAGGTGAGTTACGTCGACTTTGTGATTGTTTTTTGTGTGTTAGTGTTCTGACTTAAACGTTGATTGTACCGGCTGTGGTGATCGGATCTTGAAATGGTTAACATCAGTCGAATCAGAAGAACCTTAGCTTTCTAACAATATGTTGCATTAGTACCTAGCTGTACAACGCAGTTCTGTACTGTTCTGTATGTAATTACACTTGGGGTGCAGTATCATTATTATGCCACTGTGAGGCGGTGAAGTAGTAGGGACGCAAGCTTATGTCATCACTGATTTGCCAGTGCTAAGACAATAAACACAGCCACCTGCTCAACAGTTCACCGTGTCCGTCAAGTGTTTCCTCTCCGAGTGCTCTGTCTCTGTCTCAGTATCTCAGTCTCTCAGTCTCTCTGTCCATCTCCGGGCTGGCTCACAACCCTCCTGTGGTAGTCACAGCATATGCTGATGTTGGGATTTTATATCAGTTTGGTCCAGATATATGGCCTTCACACAATGACTTATAATAACCGTTGCTGCTTGGTGTTAATCATGAAGTTGGTTAGAATGTGTGTGCGTCACATTGCTGGTCAGCCTCACTCCTGTCTTGATAAGAGCCGCTGCCTGTTGTGGGAACTGTAAATCTGTGACATACTAAACACTGTACATTAACTAGTTCGTATTAAAGCATAACTCCTTAGCTTTAGTCAACATCACACAAAGTTCAAGCAGCTGCCCCAGGTTCTGAAAGGCGTTGTTTTGTTTGGAGGAAGCACATGTTTACACAAACAGAACATAAAGCCGATAGAGCAGGAACACAATATTCTTTACTCCAATGAACAACAACACCGATCCACAAGGCATCAGTCGAGTCAAGGTTTGTTTGTACCTTTTCTAAACTGTCATGAAATGAAAATTTTGACCAGCAACCATCAGAAGAGGAGCCAAACTTGTAGCGGCTTCTCATCACTTCCTGATTCCAGCTCCAGGAGGCTGGAACTATGCCTGCGAACTAGGGCTGCTCGATTATGGAAAAAAATCATAATCCTGATTATTTTGGACAAAAACGAAATCACGATTATTCAAACGATTATTAATATGTGCCCTTATTTTTTTAAATGACTAACCGGAAGTACCAGTCACTTCCGGTTCCGGTAAACACTGATAACGGCTGCGTGTCTTATTCCTCTGTAAAATCATGCAGGATATCGGTGCCTGGTTATTCAAACCGGGCACCGATATCAACCTTAACACTCTCCATAAAAACACTTTGAGAACTTTGAAATTTCCTCTCATTATTAAATGTCCCCATCTGCCCACCCACTACAAGCACACACAGAGAGAGAGAAAGAGAGGGGTGGGGGGGGGGCTATGAGGACCATCATCATTTACCCCCGAACCCCGACATTGAACGGGTTCCATACAACAAAAAGGGGAGAATCGCGAGTTGACCCGCGGCCGCTATACTGTGTGGTGCTGCTGCTCAGATTCGATCGGAGTCGATCACACGGGGCTGCCCTCACTCTGCCATTTTCCACTCGCGCTGTTTTTTAAATACCTCCGGTCCCCACGCACACAACTCGCATCCTTCACTTCATAGCTGCTTGAGAGTGAGTGCCAGTCAGCGGGGGGGCGCTGAATGCTCCGGGGGAGGGACTGAATTGCGAATGCGCGTCTCTTTCGAAAAAAAAATGCAAAATAAATGTTTCAACTCGATTATAGGAGTTTGGAGATCGTTTGACCCAATAATCGTAATCACGATTAAATTTCGATTAATTGAGCAGCTCTACTGCGAACCATCGAGGAAGAACCAAGTCTCGACTCCCCTTCATTATTGACCAATCAAGTTATACCTACGGTTATAAAATATTATAACCGCTGTCCGTGGGGTGCGACTCTTGCACTAGACGAAAAGCAGTATTATTGTCACAGTGAACCTCTTCGGACAGGCCTCATCCCCTGCTGTAACCAACTGTTTCCATGATGTTCCCTCGGCGTTCGCCAGTGACAATAAGCTGAGTCTATCGGCGTTTGCGAACCTTAATGGGGATATGGAGAACAAAGGAGAGAGCCGTGGGGGGGCTCCTGAGCCTCGCGGACCGATCGCGACGTGTGATCTAATTAGCATATGAATCGGAGTCCAGCCGCTGGCTAGAACCTCTCTCTACTCACCATTGGAGGAAACCACAGACCCTTGAAACTAATGTCACTCGTGATTGGTTGGTAGAAGTGTTGCTATTGGTCACCTTATGGGTCATTGCAGTGCACACGTGGGGTCACAGCATTCCGCACGTGGGGTAAGCCCCTCCCACACAATATTAATAATAAAAATGTATATATTAATATTTATTATTATTTATTAGTAAGCCTTTACCAAAAGCACTGCAGTTAATTAAAACTAAACATTCATGTGATGCTTGATGCTATAGGTGAACATATTGTACAGGGAACAAATGTGAACAAGGTATATGTGGAGTCAAAGCTTTATTTACATACAGCAAAAATATTGTACAAAAACTCAGATGAGGCTTGAAATGTTTCTCTGCAGCCTCTGGGTCATGACTTCTTTGTGGGACTCTGTCTGAATCTTCTCCAGTGTGTAGACGTCTGTGGTGTGTAGCTGTGAGATCAGTGTAGCTTCCAGTCTTATATGAAGTGTGGGACACAGGTCGGTGCGCTCCTGGCTGTGGAAGGATGGATCCATGTCATCTGTCCCGCTTCAATCAGCTGTAAACACATTCAGTAAAATTAGCACAGTTCAATGACAACATACACCTTTACATGTAACTGGAAAATTATTTAATGAATATAACCTTACCCTCTTTCTTCTCCGACAACTCCTCAATGCTGATGTAGGGTCTGGTTGGATCATACTGGCTCATAGTGTGTCTTTGTACGTCATGGACAGGCAGCTGGAAAACAACACGAGTAACATGACTTTATTATTAATAAACGGAAATGGCCGCGCTGCATCACCGGTGGAAGATCCACAGCAAAAAAACACCAAAACAATTCATAAACAGTTACTTACATTCAATGGCTTAATTTTCTGCACTTTAAATCCGGACTTTCAGCGTCTCGGCCTCACGCGCAGTGACCGCCTCGTTGTGTTTGTGTGTGTGTGTGTGTGTGTGTGTGTGTGTGGGGGGGGGTCTCAGGCTGTGAAAACATACAGAAAAAAGTCACGTTGATGAAAAAACTTAACGAAAACAAACTGTTACATCTAAGTAATTCATACATATTTACACATGCACTAGATCTGCTCCAGCACTCGATGCTGTATTCGTATTTTAGCAACTTTCTCGCTATCCCAAACAGTGGCGGACATGCTTTTCAGATGTAGGGTTAGCTTAGTGGTTAGCATGGCGGCTCCGTTTAGTTTAGCTCTCACCTTAACTCAGGGACTGTGCGTCCGTCTTCTCCGCCTCGACTCGTCCACACCGGGCCCGCGGCTCTGCTTCCCACGCACTCATCTTCTCCTCCAGGGAACAGCGTCGCGTCGACTTCAGCAAGTTATTTACCCACTCGTACGGGACAAGCTAAACACAAGCCGGAGTTTCATGTCTGGTCGACACTCGACGCTGCTGCACGGCGTTTACGAGGCTGTGATTGGACGAGTGCATCAGCTGCTGACGCGAGCGGGTGACGTGAGGTTTTCACAGTTTCCTTATCTTAAAGCAGCGGTTACTTCATATAGGATGAGTATGTGACTGAGGCCAGGTTTATTTTTTGTGGTGTTTAGTACATTTACACACATGATTCACGCTGTTGTGTGTTCGTAACCTTATAGTTGAATGCACTTATTGTAAGTCGCTTTGGATAAAAGTGTTGACTGTTTTAATGGAATACTGAGAAGTTTAATAACAACAATTAGACAATTGAAGTTCAAATTATGAAGGAATTTAAGCTCTATATTGTGTCTCCTTTATATTTAAAATAATAATCAAACTGAGTGGAGATGTATGTTGTAGCCAAACAGCCGGCTGCTGTGTTTTGTCACTGTGCAGTCCATGGGGGATTAAATATTACACTGAAAAAATAAATCATTAAATCAATGAATGTTTCATAGCAATTTTGAAAGTAGTGGTGAAAAGGTAGCATTTATAATTCATGAAAAAACAGCTTAGTTTGCCATTGACATGTGAATTTGATGCCAGTATTTTGGGAGGACAGATATTTTTATGGAAAGCCAGTAGAAGTTTGGAGCTTACAGGACACAGATGATCATACCCAGCATCATTTCTTTGCTGGTAGAGGTGTGGTTTACACTTCCTCTGTGCATTTAACCAGCACAATTGAAAAAGTGACTGTAATCATGCCACTCTGTACAGTTGTTGAGATTCAGGATTGTTTTGGATGACAATAAAAATTTGAAATAAAGTGCATTGTTTAATTTGACAGCATTGACCTTTGTTCGTGGTATACAATGTAATTCATTATAGCACACTTACTTATTTAAGAACAATTTAAAATTTCAGGTTTTATATATATTTTCAGCCTGGTTCACTCTGCCAGATAGTTTAGTATACTCTTAGAAAAAGGTGTTATATGCTCTGAGGGGAACTATCCTGGTTTGCATTTGTGAAGCTCAGAGCATTGTCATTTGCATGTGAAAGCGTCCTCTAGGCGTAGGAGTAGGGGGGTCACCTCACAACAACTCTCAGGCTTGACAACTGCAGAGTTTCCTTTGCTGCCTGCAGATACGTGTGAAAGTCGTTAACCGAAGGATGTGCCAACACTTTCCTTCGACACAGATTGACACCAACGCTTGTTTTCATGCAGTGTTGACTGCCCGGTGCTGCTAGAGGGCCGGGGCTGTGCGTTGGGTGCCCATTTCTGTGCTGTAACTTTTCATACCTTTTCGTTGCTTCTTTATAAATACTTGATTGAACCAAACCGAGACTGTTTCTTCTCATATTAGGAATAAAAGAACACGACAAGCCCCTTAGCGCAATCGCACGCGGGCAAGGCCTACAAGCATATAGTATAATCACATGGACTGATGACACTAAGAAAGCTTTCACTGACATGAAACTGACCTTATAATTCTTCCCTGACTTTAGGGCTACCGAACCCTGACCGACCTTTCACACAGGCAGTTGACGAGAAGGGGGGGCTACATGACATCAGTGCTACTCCCAGACCATGGAGGCAAAAGAGCCCTGTGGCATTTTCTCAGCGAAACTTTATCCTGTTGATACAGGCCTCATTACTTGTCTTAGACCTGTAGTAGCTACAGGGAATGCTGTAATGGCATCCCGGGATACAAACACATTTTCCTTCGGTAATTCACACGATGGCATAATACGATGATCCAGGGAAGATTCGCGAGGAATAGATTGCTTCTGTCTGATCGCTCAGGTGACCAATCCTGCTCAAAACTGAGTTTAGGACCTCCTACCTCATTGAGATATGGACACAGATATGCAGAAATAAATAAATGTTGAAATAAGTTTAAGACATTTATTCCTTTATTTCTGTTATTATTTCAAGCTAAATATATTTATTTCTGCATTTATATATATATAGCAATTATTTATGTAGTCATACATTTAATTATTTATTTCTACATTTATGGATTCATTTATGGATTTATTTTCTTGATTTATTTATGTATGTATGGATTTATTTATATATTTAGTGTTGTGCAATAGGAGTAGACTTGACGTTGGCTAATTATTAATAATCATGAAATATGATTATTAAAATAATAAAAGATTATTTATTAAAAATAATTAAAAATGATAAGGCCATAACTTATCGTAGAGGGGCACCACCCTGGTTTCCAGGGACCAACGAGTCAAACTATAATTATCAGTCTCATAATGATAAATGTCAAATTAATAATGTCAATATTCTAATATTAACGATTACTTAATTAACAGTGAAGGCTTCTAAGTTCGAGCACAGGCAATCATAATCCAGCTGTATTCACACACTTATGCACAAATAATCACAGACTACAGATACTTTAATTACAAGTATTTATTAAAAAGGTGAAATAAAGTTATAATGTTATTCAATGATTCATCATTTTAACAAACTCCAATATTTCAAAGATAAACACAGCAGCACTTATCACAATTCAGAAAATACATGTAAAACCTGCGGTCTACCTATGTATGTCTGTCTCTGTGTGTGTGTGTCTGTGTCAATGTGTCTCTCTGTGTATGTGTGTCTATGTGTGTGTATGTGAAATAAAGTTAGTGTTATTTAATGATTTATCATTTTAACAAACTCCCATATTTCAAAGATAACAACAGCAGCTTATCACAATTTAGAACGAGCATGTAACCTCTGGTCAATCTATGTGTCTGTGTGTGTGTCCGATCATGATTCGTGGAATCAAGGCCTAAAAACTCTCAAAATGGCGGATTGACTACAAAACAAGATGGCGGAGCCGTTATGAATTTAGAGCCAGAATGGGAGGAGAGAGGGAGAGAAGGCGTGGCAATAATAGACTCAAGATGGTGGTTTAACTTAACGTTATCCAAAATGGAGAATATGTTAATGACCATGTGGCCTGAACTCACAATGGTGGTCGCCAGATGAATTACACAAAGGAAATTTCAGACAAAGAGAATTCTTATCTCTGCTTGGCTTTGGGGGCCGAATGGTTTCCAGATGTGTTCAGCCTCTCTGAATATAGATTTAACTATGTTACATGAACTGTATTCTAAATACAAATCGGAAGTGTGTATAGGTCGGTTTAGAAGGAGAGAGAGAGAGAGAGAGAGAGAGAGAGAGAGAGAGAGAGAGAGAGAAAACATGTAAGGAGAGTTCAAAGAAGCTCTTAAAAACACGCCAGAGATAGATTAACAGTGATTCACCCCTCAGCCCTCAAGCGAACGTTGTGGGCCGAGGTTCTGATCGGTGAAATCATTGCAGACTCACACAGACGTTAACAGTGCGGGCGGAGGCGCTTCTCGCGGCCCTATTCACTGCAACACAAAACATTGCCATCAAACCGGAAACCGGAAGTAGCGGCTCGGAGTAGTGGCCGGCTAAAACAATGGAACTCGGAGGTTCCACCAACAAAATACACTCAAGTATTAAATCAATACGCTACGTATTAAAACTAACATCTGCCCAGACAACATAAGCCTCTCTTACTGTAACCATGGTTTCGTGGGGTGCATGCGCGTTGGCGCGAATCTCCCGGAGGTTCAGTGAATCGCTTGAAGTCTCTCAGGCGGGCTCTCGTGAGCACCGCAGCTGGGCCGGAGCCGATCCGTCGTGCTCCGTGGCGAGATGAGGTTTCGTCTTCTTCTGCAGCAGCGGAGCTCGTGCTCACTCACAGGAACGTGCGGCTGCTTCTAGCCGTTGTAGATCATGTTGGGAAAAGAATAAAAGTAAAGTCCGTGTTGGGAAAAGAATAAAAGTAAAGTCCGTGTCTCACTCTTCCCGAGTGAGATTCCTGTTTGTCTTTTCAAGTTAAAACAGCAAAAGTCTTTTCAAAATAAAACTTTGACTGAGATAAAAGAAGAATACTGGAATGAGTTAAAATAATTGTCTTATCGCCTCCATTAGTTTACTGAGTCGTCTGGTAAAGCCTCGGGAGGCCTAGCAACTTGAGTAGGGTGGAAAAGAGAGAGGACAAAGAGAGTCTCTTAAAAATACCGAGTTAACTATTAAGACCCCTAGGGGTCTTGTTGTAGCTTGGGCATCTGAGTAAAAAGAGAAAGGTTTCTGTGAGCTCAGCCTATTTAAGTCATGTTCCAGGTGACTCCCCCCTGGGAGGAGGGGTCAGGGGTCAGTGTGGCCCCCGGCCAATTAACTATCAGAATTTGGCCCCAAGGGGCGGTTTACAGTGGGGGACCCAGGAAGTGATCTTCTGCCACATGGAGATAAGAGCTCCATGCTGGATTTTTAAATGTAAGGGGTCTCCTGAGGCGGGTCCCAAGTTTTACGACTCTTTGTTATAAGTCAGATCACTGGGAACTCAGTCCCAACAGTAGTTATACTAAAGTCATTTTTCCGTCCTCCAAATTTACCAGATAATCTGCAGATTATGCTAATTACATAAATATCCCGCCACGCAACTCAAAGAAATCTCTAAGTCTTATTTGAATAGGAAAACAGAAGGTAGTATTCAGGTGAAATAAACCATTAAAAGCATAAGTAGTGTGTTGGAAATTTCTGCATTTGGGTAATGGTTAATGAAAAAACAGACATGTATGTAGAGGAACGAATGAACAGATGGGTTTCTGTGAGTTAACTCAAGGTTTATGAGTGTTGTTCAAGGAACTTCCTGGGAGCCTTGAGTAGCAGATGGATCCAGGGGTCTTTGTCTTGTAAACAAAGATAAGGGGTCTGGGACAGAGATGGTGACAGGATGTCTGCCCACCCTGATCATACATCCAAGAAGCTGATGGATAACTTTCTGCTCCTTTCAGGGAGGGGCTTGTGATTTATAAGAATACTGATTCTCCTGTGCTCTTTGCTCATTGTACATGTCACATCAGGTGATGTGTATGGTGAGTCCATCTGCAGAGGGATTAGAATTAAACTTAACGAAAGACAACAATATGACTTGTGCTTGTTTCTACAGAAATTTCCATGACAGTAGGTAGACTGAAAGTTTTATTTGAGTGGAAAATAACTCACAGGAAAGTACTTCGATTTGTATTTGTTGTTTATTTTTAAGCCCAACAGCAAAAAAAATGATTCAGTTCCAGTTTCCCGAAGGTGACAGTGACATAAACAAATCTCTGCTTTAGACTGTTGATCAAACAAAACTTGACATATGATAATTTTTGATGAATTGATAAAATAATGGTCAGAGGAAGCAATGATGATGATGAAGCTGCCGCCTGAATCACCATGGAGACCATCCCTGGACCTGAAGAGCATCACGTGCTGTTGCTTCATTCCTCCAGGTGACTCACATTTGGATTTTGCAGTTTGTAAATTGAGGTTTGGCGATGACTCTTATCAGGAGGTCACATGTTTGTAACTTGATATTTAATGTACATATACAACTCAGAGCGACATCAACCACACTCAACCGTCTGACACTTCCCTGATTGACTTTGCATTGACAAACACTTCAGTGTGTGAAACAGAGACACAGTATATAAACCTAATATGTATTCAGACACATGAGAAATGTGTGTGTTGGAAAGTAAAACACATTTCAATCAGAATACTTGTTTAAATCTTATTGTAACACATCACAAATGGAACAGTTATAAAACTCATCAGATCCCGCCTGTAAACACCACACACCTTTCAGATCTGTTCAATATAAAAGTTAAATCTTACAAAAAGCTGAAGATATTCACAAGGATGTTGATATGAAATCCATCTGCTCACATTTGCACCTGATTAGATACATAAACCCCCACCGAAAACCATGAAAGAAGACTTGGTACAGTCTGAAGTGATCATTATAAATCAGGTTTTTCCCATACGCTGCTGATTTAACTCTCAAATGTTGGCAAAGGTTGGTATTTGACCTTTGACACTTTGGCTCTGTACATGACCACTCCGCAGACCATGCCGACGGCTGCAAGAACACATCCAGCGATGAACACCAGGTTCAGATTCAGGTTGGTCGCTGAAGAAAAGAGAAACACAATGTGAGTCGAGCTTTGTCCAAAATCAAGCTGGGATTCTGCCGAGGCAGGTGTGCTCCAGGCGTGTCATACCTGTGGCTCCGACCCTCTCTGCAGATCTCCGTAAGCGCAATGGCCCCTGGGAAACGAAGTGACTTGCACTCTGGATGACAGCCTCTCTCTTGGAGCGCCGGGGGCTTGTCGACGTAGAGTTGATGCAACCTTTGGAGCACCTGGTGTTGGAGTTCCCTGCTTCACACATCATGACCGAGCAGCTGATGTACACCTGAACACAACAAGACACGCCCCCGATATGTCAGCAGACGTACAGATGTAGAGTCAAACCTCTGCTCTACTGCATCCTCAGTTACTGTGTCAGGCTTTTAGAACTTGTCCCATCAGAAAAATATATGTATTAAACCATTTAGTTTGATCTTATTGATTAATTCACCTTCTTGTTAGATACCTCCAGGCTCACAGGAGCTTGTTAGCCTAGATCAGTATATAGAATGGAAATAGAGGGAAACAGCTAATCTGTCTCTGTCCGTAGAAACAAGATCAACACTGAAGCATCTCTCCACCTGACTAAATGCTTTGTTTCCCTGAACTATAGGTACAAAGGTAATACATATATATATAAATATATATATATATATATATATATATATATATATATATAGTATATATTAATTCACGCACTCTGTCCCTTAATAATAAACAAAAGAATTTCTAATCCACTGCTGACCTGATTGTTCAGTCCGATGAACTTGAAAGCCTCCATGCTGAACTTGAATTCTTTCTGTTCAGCGGGGGAGTGGATCTGAAGAGTTGGATCCATTTGACACCTTTTCAAAGGAAGAAGAAAAGAAAAAACACGGTAAGAACAGTGCCCCTGCACTTAAATGCCACTGGGGGGAGCATAGGTGACACCGAGACGGCCCAGCTAGCTGCAAATCTTTTTACATATTTTACGTCCTTTCTTGAAGGCACCGTTACCCCTGACAACCAACATCTGCCTTCAAACAGTAGAGTGTGTTTTCATACCCATTTTCAAAGATGGAGTAGGTTGGGCGGTAGCTGGGGTTGTCGTATGGTGCAGCTCGGCAGGACTCCACAAACAGCTCGGTGTTGTTGACCGAGGAGGTGGCCTTGATCTTCATGTAAATCCTGTTCCCAATGTCGTACTCCAGAGGATATGCTGCTGGATCCATCCTGGTTTGGAACTGGTTGTTAGGGTAGAACTCAAACTGGTAGGTGAACGTGCCGAAGCCCTTCTCCCACACAGTGATGTTCTTCCTGTGTGCCACGAAGCCCAATGACACGTTTCCTCGTTTTGGGTACTGGCAGTAGAACTGCACCTCCATCAGGTGCTTCCTGGTGATCAGGTCTCTGGGGTTGTCCACCGTGGTGATTTCGTTCTTGAAGATGAGGTTCTCCTCATCTTCCTACAGGACAGAAAGTTACGAATTCAGTCCTCATTCAGTAACCGACAAACAAGAAGCAGCACTGGTAACTGAGTGTGTAGTGAGAGGACATGAGGCCCTAGCTACCTCGATCTGAGTGCCACAGGCGTTGAGGGGGATGGTGGCGATGATGTGAGTGCTGTTGGAGAGTCTCTGGAGGCTGCAGGCCGTGTTGGAGGGATCGTTGAGCTGCATATGATCCTCATGGAGTCGAGGGAAAGAGGCTTTCTCAACCGATACTGTCATGGAGGACTCGTTGCAGATCACATGGGATTTAACTGGAACAAAACAAGTACATTTTAAACCATAACCTTTTCAGTACTTTATACAGAGAATTATAATAAATATTCTATGTGATCACTGATATTTAGTCTATATTTCATATTGATGTATGTTAGATGTTAATGTTGCTATTATTTTGTTGTTGTTAGGATTACCATGTTACCAGCCTTATTGTATGGTGTGTAGTTCAGGCCGGGGTTTTTCTGCCCTCTGCTGGTCAAAAAGTGCTAAATGCAGCTTTCAGTTGTGCTAAAACAACATTGACTGTTGACAGTGACGTATCCTGGTGACTCACCTATTTCACTCCTGGCTTCCACAAGAACACACCTCATCTCGGACTGATAGAGGGCAGGCCTGAAAAACATTTGTGAACATGTGTGAAAAGTTAAACGATGGTTTCCTACGCACGTTATCGTGTCGACAGAGAACTGAAGTCCTAGACTCACGGTTTGACTGCTTCAACAGCAAAGCAGATCACGAAATGTTGTCCGTGGTCATCTGGGAGCGGCGTCCAGCTGAGGACAAACTCTCCCTGTGTGGTCTGGTGCTTGCTGATATTCGCCGGCCCACTGACGATGATATTATTTATTCTGTGTGAAAACAGAACACAGTTATCTTGCTTGCTCAGATGTTTTGTTGCCACAAGGTTTCCGCGGTCTCGTTGGTTCTCACTTACCTTGCATTTATGGCATGCGCTTTGACTCTGATTTCCAATTCCTTGTTGACTTCTGCTTGGAAACGATCTCCATTTGCAGGTGTTGGAGGCAGAAGCTTGGGCAGGAAAGCTCCCTCCTGACATGACGGAGCAGGGGGGTCCACTGGAATTTAGATTGTACAGCAATTAGCAAACTGCTACTGAGCCTTTTGTTCGTTGAAAAAAACAAATAAAGTCCCAGCTCAGTAAAAACCAAAACCAAAAACCTAGGATTAATATGTTGACAGAACGTCTCGTACGACTAAATTGTAATTGTAAAAAATGAAGAACATGTTCTATAGCCAGAAATACAGAGTTTAGGGAAATACAAGTATTTTGAAGAACAAAGAATTTCATAGTGAAGAAGTTAAACTTGTCATGAATAAAACAATAATGTATAAGTAAAAATAAAAATAAACAACAAAAATAACCGCAAAATATAAAAGATCCTCAAAACACTGAGGAGGTGATTGAAGAAAAAAAACTCTATTCCATTAAGTACAGGAAGCCATGGCCTCAGTATTTTGTGTCACACATTAGGGCGTTCACAGAGGTCCAACACTTATAAAGACTTTTATCTTACTGAGCCCAGAGCAGCAGCAACAGGACCTCTGCTTGGTGGGACTTAAAAAGAACAGTCTAACTTCAATTATTGTCATGTGTCGGGAAAAGTAAAAACATACTTACCAAGAAAAGAGAATTGCAGAGGAAGTTTGCTGAGAGGAGCCGTGGTTGGGGATGTGGTTGTGGTTGGGTATGGGGTTGTGGTTGTGTATGGGGTTGTGGTTGTGGTTGCGGCTGTGGTTGTTGTTGGGTATGGGGTTGTGGTTGTGTATGGGCTTGTGGTTGTGTATGGGGTTGTGGTTGGGTATGGAGTTGTGGTGGTGTATGGTGTTGTGGTTGGGTATGGGGTTGTGGTTGTGTATGGGGTTGTGGTTGTGGTTGTGGTTGCGGCTGTGGTTGTGTATGGGGTTGTTGTTGGGTATGGAGTTGTGGTTGTGTATAGTGTTGTGGTTGTGGTTGGGTATGGGGTTGAGGTTGTGGTTGGGTATGGGGTTGTGGTTGTGGTTGTGGTTGGGTATGGGGTTGAGGTTGTGGTTGGGTATGGGGTTGTGGTCGGGTATGGTGTTGTTGTTGTGGTTGGGTATGGGGTTGTGGTTGTGTATGGGGTTGTTGTTGTGGTTGGGGTTGTGGTTGGGTATCCCCATCCCCATGGGTATGGGTATCGGTATGGGCCTGTGGTTGTGGTTGGGAATGGGGTTGTGGTTGTGGTTGGGTATCCCCATCCCCATGGGTATCGGTATGGGCCTGTGGTTGGGTATGGGGTTGTGGTTGTGGTTGGGTATCCCCATCCCCATGGGTATCGGTATGGGCCTGTGGTTGTGGTTGGGTATGGGGTTGTGGTTGTGGTTGTGTATCCCCATCCCCATGGGTATCGGTATGGGCCTGTGGTTGTGGTTGGGCCTGTGGTTGTGGATTGGTATGGGTATAGGGATCTCTTTCCTCTCCTCACGGTCATCGGAGTCCTGTAGGATCTGGATCCGTCTGCGTATTGCAGATTGATGTAGCCTTGTGGGAAATCCTCCACCACCAACTCAATTCCAAAAGCCTTGATGTTGGCTCGGGTGTATTTGTAGTGCAATGTGCAAGAATCCTATCAATGTGAATATTTATTATTAAAGGGAGGCAAAGCATTAATACATTAAAACACAAAGTATGGAGATTCACATTCCTCAGCTGACCTGGTCTAAGAGGAAGCCTGGTGGCAGGTTGCATGAGTTGCACTCCCTCCCCCTGACGTTTCCATATCGACATCGAACTTTATCCCCATCGGGATCAAAAGACGTTAGCTTGTATGTCCGAGGGCAGTTCTGAGGAACTCTTGAACATACACGATAAGAGGAGTTATTAAAAATTACAAAAATGGAATAATCTGTGTTAAAAACAAATTCAAATTCTCCAGTGTTTGTGATAAAAGGGTTAAAGGTCAACAGGTTTCCAGGTATCTGCAGGAGACTTACCGGAGGATAGGTAGGATGCCGATTTCTGGTGATCTGTTTGGTTTCCTGGTGTCAGACCTCTTTCCCAGATCTACCTCAGTCAGTAGATGCCAGCTGCCAACATTATTGGCCGTTCCCACCCAACAGCAGCTACTTGCCCTGGTGTGTGTGGAGCAGATCGAGGTGTGTGAACATGACTGTTGTCAAGCAGGGATGATGAATAAAAGAATGCTCCACAAAGTGACTCAGTGAATTCATGTTAAGAGCAGAAAGGTGAAGCAGTTTTATTCATAAAGGACATTTCTTACACAGAAGAAGAGACAGAAACAACAAACAAGTCCATCGCAGTCATCAATTGTACTGGGAATAAAACCAGTTTTAACTTAGTCTCACTAAGCAGCAAGTGAAAGTTAAGTAGCTTTAAAAAGACTCACCTCATCTGAAAAGGTTTGTCACTGCGAACATTAGCCGTGAAAACTGTTTCAGTCTCACAAGAGCCTCCATAGTATCCTGATATGGTGGTGTGCCTGTCAACCATACCCGATGGACTACGACCGACAATGCGACAGTTGCCCCCGTAGCAGTTCCACCCATAGGTATAATGCCCACATGTCCTGAAGGTTGACCTGCTGCGAAGGTCCACCTGCGGGGAAAGATCACACTGAACACTGTGCTTCCAGCTGGTTGCTCTGCTCAAACTGAGGAGGTGATTATTGTTTGCAGAACGCAGCCGCTCACATTTGAACACCAAGCGAAGGGCCACATTTCTCCAACTCTTGACTCCCTTAACTTAAATTGAGGACTTTAAGATCCTTGATTAACTTTTAAAGCTCAGCATGGTTTGTTCCCAGGTTAAATATCAGAGCTTCTACCTGCCTTGCTCTGAGAATCATCTAACATTTTACAACCAATACCTGCCACTAGTACCTTAGTCCAGGCTTGTATGTGCGGCTGGCCATTAACTAATGCCAGTAGCTAAGGTCAGTAACTAAAGCCAGTAACTAACTGTGACCAAGTTTAATTTATTTCATCTTTCTTATTAGGGCGGCTGTGGCTGAGTGGTAGAGCGGTCGTCCTCTAACCTGAAGCTCGGCAGTTCGATCCCCAGTCTGACCCATCTGCATGCCGAAGTGTCCTCGGGCAAGATGCTGAACCCCGAATTTCCCCCAATAGCACAACAAAGTGCTGCTAATAGATGCTCTGTATGAATGTGTGTGTGAATGTAAAAACTGTACAGTAAAGAGCTTTGAGTGGTCAAGACTAGAAAAGCGCTTTATAAATACAAAACCATTTCCCATTTATTATTGTTTTATCCCCGTGTATCTTGTCAAGCACATTGTAACCAAGTCTAGATAAGTACTAAACAGTTATAATTATTATTATTGTTGTAATTATTACTTTGTCTTGTTCAAAGCTAATTAGGGGCAAAAATCAGAAGTTTAACAGTATCCAAATCTTTAAGAATTTCATATGTAAAATGTATAAAATTACTATTATTATTTAATCAACACGTTTTTTTGTGGCCTTGATCCTTAACTAGTTAATCAAACCAAAGACATAAAGCTCCCACAAATTAAAAAGTCATAATGAAGAGAATAGGACATTTCTATCATGGAGCAGATTCACACAATGTCTCGATGTCATCATTGCATCTCTCACCTTGTACGTTCCATCAGGGTTTTGTCCTCTGTAGGTGTAGCTCGCACTTCCCCCAAAGTGATGTGATGCAGACGCCAGTGAGACCAGGAGCAGCTGAAGTAGGAGCACCGCTGTGGAAGCCATGATGCAGAGAACTGCTCTGTGTCCCGGGTGCCTCTCACATCCACCTGCAGCATCTTATATACTGTAAGCTGGAGTCTGATGGAATGCACATTTGGTTGAAAACAATGCAGCACCTGCAAAACCGGTTTGAACTTAATAGAAAAGAAACCTCTTTCTGGGAAATGAGTTTCAATAATAGGCGTGGAAAAAAAACAATTGTGTTACGTGGTTGTTATTGAGCATATTTTCACCAGTAACAAGCTCCAACAATAGTTAAGAATCGTCTGAGCAGATGAACAAGAAAGTTTTCCTGATTTCATATGAAGTTAAAGTTCTGTCTGTCAGAACAGAGCTGCTGCTTCACACTTCTTGTATGAATGAAATGACATTAGAAGAAGTTAGTACATGGATGCAGGTTGATTCACAGAAACTAGTCCAGACAAAGTCACAGATCTTTACAGGAGTGGGTTTGAGATCCCAATGAAGTTTCAGTTCGGTGTGTGGACCAACTCCTCTACAGTATGTGTGGACTCATGCAAGAAGAGAGCAACTGTATTTCTGTTGGGAAACCAAATACAACCCAGTGGTTCAGGTCTTTCAACGCTTATTAAAACATTTAATGAGCTTTATTGATTAAACTTTATTGATTAAGCTTTATTGTCCGTCCTGGGCAAGGCTTCCGTAACATGTGACGTCCTCTGAGGTCTCTACCTTCTCTTACTGCTCTGAGGTTTTCCTGGTGGTTTTTCTTCAATCTTGATGAAAGGCAGTTGATGGCTTTGTTCTGCCCAGTGAGACAAATAGTGATTTGTGTATAGGGGCTAAACAAATACAATATGATTGACTGGCTCCTTCTAGTACGATTTGGTATGGAAATTATATTATCTGGTGTACAAGCCCTTTATTGGTCACATCAGGGAACTGGCGGCCACCAGAATCATCTGATCAGTGCAATGCACGGATAAAGACTTTAAGAGCGGTGCTATCTGTCAGGATTCAGCAGCCGTCTGTACAAACTGGGATTAAATGTGCTGATGTGCTTGATGCATAATAGTCGTCTTTGCTTTCTTTTTAAAGTGTCAAATACCAGTAATCTTCAGTTTCAGGAGACAAAGCTGTGCCTAACAAACACAGTGGGTGTGTACTTAAAGTACGTGTCTAGGACTGAGGAGGAAGTTCATGCTCAGAACATTCCACCGTGCCCAGCAGGCCTAAGAATGACAATGTGTACTTAGACATGGAATGAAGGCTTTTGTAAAACTGACATGTGATTGTTGAATGTGATTGGAGCGAGACCATCTGATGGCTCCGTTCACCTGAATACCTAAGACACATCTGAGGGAAACAGATATGACTCAATCAATCAATCTGTCTCATTCAGTTACGGGAAGCAGCTCGTGTTCGAGTGAAGACGGTTCAGCCGAGGTCGGAGAAGCTGACCTGCCCGGCTGCTTGTTGAGCTACAACACTTTGACACGGTCACTAAACAGAATAGATTTGTAAAAACATGACCACACATCAGCTGTTAATTGCAGGACTGCGCCAGTTGGACCCAAGCATGTGACTCATATCGTATAAATTATATTACGTTTTATAAAATTACAATAACAATAATTATAATGCCTGTGTTGGTCTAGCACTTATCTAAACAAACCTTGTTATTCTACGTGCGGCCACATGTCAAACCTTTCAGATGAGATAACATCACCTGTCATTAACAGAAGAATCTGTGTGGCTGCCAACAGGTGGAGCCTGCCAGTCAGGAGTATGATGCACATCACTGATTTGACACGTGTGTGAGTCAAAGCATCAAGGTCCAGGTTCACAGACACGTTTTCTACGATCCTGTTTCCTGCGACCGGCTCAAACAACAAAGACCAAAGGCAAACAAAAGTCGAGACACCATCTTGACCCGATCAGGGTTTGACTGATTCGAGAGTTACCACATGTCTTTGTGTGAGCTGCCTGCATCCGAGGTTTGACTGAGAGAAGCAGGGCAGCCAAATCATCTTTAGACTGACTGATTCCTACAGACCAGGTGAGACTGACTGATTCCTACAGACCAGATGAGACTGACTGACTGATTCCTGCAGACCGGATGAGACTGACTGACTGATTCCTACAGACTAGATGAGACTGACTGACAGACAGATTCTTACAGACCAGATGAGACTGACTGATTCCTACAGACCAGATGAGACTGACTGATTCCTGAAGACCAGATAAGACTGACTGATTCCTACAGACCAGATGAGACTGATTGACTGATTCCTACAGACCGGATGAGACTGACTGACTGATTCCTGTGAGAAGTGAGAGCTGCCAGTGAGGGATCAAGAGGAGTTCCTGAGAATCCAGTGACCCTCCCACCAGCCCAGGCTCCGCCCACATGGGATTATACTGGTGTTCACTCATATCTAATCCGTTTAATAAACATGTGACACATTTGTATTGTCCATTCTGGGCCTTGTATGGCTGCCACGGTGTTGCGCTCTCTCGTGCTTTTCATGTTTTTGTTTATTTGTACGGTCTTCAGCACTCCCTCTACGATTACTTTTTCCAGAGAAGAACTCATGAATGTCCGACATTGATGTTGAGAATGTTTCTAGCCAATAGGGGGAGGTACCAGCCATCCTCCTTATCTACTGCATCCTGTCTGCCATATTGCCGCTCAAGCTACAAACTCCCTGCTTTGCTCAGATGGTTATCTGATATTTCGTGTGCATGTGTGAGGTAATCCTGCTGACCTGTGGAAAGGTGCAGGGATTCTCCTGATTCAATGGTGAGTGGAAAGAAATCCGTAGTTGCTGATTAAGAGGAGATATACAGTAGAACACGCAGCGAAAAAAGTCTGCTAGCCGCTAGGCTAACGGTTACAATGTCAAATCCCACTGTCATTCGCTAATAGCGTTAGCATGTGAGAGCGAAAAAAAGTCCGCTAACCGCTAGGCTAACGATACAATCAAAAATTCCACTGTCATTTGTTAATAGGGTTAGTGAATATCGAAAGCTACCCTTGTTAGGATCATGGCGATCTTAGACTTTTTACTTTGTGCCTCCTGCATGTGTTTTGTTATTCCATGTGTTTCCCCCTGTTTATTTGTGTTGTCATGTGCTTGTTGTGTTGATGTTGTCAGGCCATGTGTTTTCTGTTATTGTTTGGAGACTCCGCCCTCTGCTGCTTCCCGCTCTTTTTCCCCCTCACCTGTTCCCTATCATCACCCTGAGTGTTTGCCTCATTTGTTCACCTGTGTCTTGTCTTTGTTCCACCTCATTTATAAGCCCAGTCTTTCTGTTGTCCTCTGTCGGATTGTATCGTTTTTGCCTGTGAGAAGCCATGCCAGGATTCTGAGTTTTTGAGGTCTGTTATCTTGTATGATTTTTGACATTCTGATTTTTTATCCTCTTTGTTTTTTCCCTTTTTGGAATTCTGTTTTTGCCAACTATTGAATTGGATTTTCTGTTTTTTGCTCCGGTCATTTTTGACTTTTTGGATCCTTGGTTTTTCCTATTTTTTAAATAAATAAGTATTTTTGCATCTTGGTCTGAGATTGGGTCCTTACTCTGAGAAAGCCTAACAACCCTTGCTAGCTATGTTGTTTATATAGGTCATTAGGGAAGATTTACAGCATCCATCTTCATTTACTTTCATCAAATAGCTGTGGAGTTTCTACTCATTGAGCTTCAGTATTAGCATGTAGCCATTATTTGCCTTGCATAAAAAATCCAAAGGACTGATAATATGTGTATGAATGTATGCCTTAAGTCAATGTAACTCTGTTGGATACTAATACTTGAAATTTATAAAATTCTAATTTAATTTAGCATTGAGTTTGATCTAAAATAATTATATTTTGTTGTACAACAAATAGGCCATAACTGGACTTTGAAGTGACTTCATGTGCACACTTTTTTAAATTGCATTTATTTCTGTTTAAAATTTAGGGGAGAATGACGCTGTATTCTATTGTCAAACAAACTTGAACTACAGTTTGTGTTCAAAGACAAGTTAATTTAAACTCCTGTGATTCTCAAGCCCTAGCTACAATCTCCTGTCCTGGTCCACATTAACACTCATTCTAGTGTAACCAAGGGTTACACTAACCAGCTGTGTGATTACTTAGATAGTTATGGTTTGTTGGAAACTCAGTCAGGATTTAGAATCATCACAGCACAGAAACATTAAATTTAAGGTAACTAGCGAGCTTTTCATGACCTCAGATGATGGACTTGTCTCTATACTCGTCCTGTTGATCTTTGTGCAGCATCTAACACCACAGATCATAAGATTGGATCTGGTTGCAGCACCAACACACTTCAATTTTGTAATCACCGATGGATCAAACATGTCAAGGTGTTGGAACCAGGAATGCTGCTCTGGCCCACGTAAAAGCGTACGTTGAAATGGTTGAAAAGGTAAACTACCGAATCCAAAGGTGAAGGAATTTGAGGCTCTGAAGGACCGCTGTGCAGATCCTCTCTTCACCGTGAATCTGGAAATCTTCAATAGCATTTCAAGAGAAGTCACTCCATTCCTCACCGACTACCAAACAGACAAACCCATGCTTCCCTTCCTCCGTGAGGACATGATGAAACTGATGAAAGGTAAGCATTAACATATTTTGAAGGCATACATTTTCATATTTGTTTTAAGCATTGCAATAAAACAGCATTATATTTTGGCTTTTAAATATGTCTTGTAAGATTTTGACAATTTCAATTAGTCTTTCA
Source organism: Limanda limanda (assembly GCF_963576545.1). Classification (NCBI taxonomy): domain Eukaryota; kingdom Metazoa; phylum Chordata; class Actinopteri; order Pleuronectiformes; family Pleuronectidae; genus Limanda; species Limanda limanda. Next base: position 1,100,141 of record NC_083638.1, on the reverse strand, counting down.
GTAATATGTTGGATACATGTAATAGATTAATAGAACGCTGCCACATAACTTGATCCAAAATATGATTAAAAATATATTTCTTTGTAGAGCATTTTAACAACTTTAAAACTTTCTCTGTACTGTACCTTCTAGTGTAATAAGGGTTAATTCGAGTTAATCTGCATCTAGAAAATTAATTTATGAATTGGGTACATTTCACTTGTTATGCGTGTCTGATCAGATAGTGTATCATACTCACACAGGACCTATTATTTTGTGAATTTGCTAATTAAGAGTGATCAAAATGAAAATTAATTTGAAATTAATTATTATTTTCATGTCAATATTTGCAGGACTCATGGGACGATTTCTGAAGGAGCAATCCCTGAGGGAAGCCACCTCCACACTGAAGCTCCATGTTGCCTTCCAGGACTGCAGTCTGCACAAAGCAATTCCAAGATTGACATTGGATTTGCAGCAGAAACCACACTAAACCAACTCAAGTGTTCAAAGAGGATTTCAGAGAGGCAGGTGCTAGAGATCAATATGGACTGTCAGAAACTCTTGATAACCTGACTGAGAAGCTGCTGAGAAAGGGTCCAGTGCATCACCCACTGGTGAGCAGCATGCAGTGCTTTGACCCAAGACGCATGGCCGTGCCCTGTGCGGGCCTCAAACGAGAAGAATGCTGCACACACTTGTTTAGACGAGTCAGTGTGCGATGACATCCTCCGAGAGCTCAGTGAGTTTTGTGACTCAGCTGTTCTTCAGGCCAACTTCAGGGAGTTTGACCACAAGACAGACCTGGTGGATTTCTCCGTATTTACCAGATAATCTGCGGATTATGCTAATTGCATAAATATCCCGACCTCAACTCAAAGCATTCTCTAAGTCTTATTTGAATTGGAAAACCGGAATGTACTATTCAGGTGAAACAAACCATTAAAAGCATAAGTAGTAAACTGAAAGTCGTATATACTCTCCTGATCAAAATCTTATGACCAGTTAAAAAATTGCATGAATTTGCATTTTGCACTGTTGGATCTTAGGAAGGTTGTGAGCAGGCAATTTATTGAAAACAACAATTTAACTCAAATAGGCTGTTCATCAGCTGATCAAAAGTTTAAGACCACAGCCTTTAAAAGCCAAAATCTGTCCAAAAATTTGGATTCCATGTCATTTCCTGTCAAGTAATCACACTGTGAAGATCTCTTGATGGCAAAGGCAAAATAGCTCACGTCCCAAATTAAGGCCATTACTGGTGCTGACTGCAGCCCAATAACCATCAGACGGCATCTGCGAAGGAAGGGCTTCAAAAACAAGAAACGTCTTCAAAGGCCACGTCTCCTTCAACGCCACAAAATTGCCCGTTTAGACTTTGCAAGGGAGCACCAAACATGGGACATTCAAAGGTGGAAGAAAGTTTTATTCTCTGACGAGAAAAAATGTAACCTTGATGGTCCTGATGGCTTCCAACGTTACTGGCATGACAAGGAGATGCAGCCTGAGATGTTTTCTACGCGGCACAGTGGAGGGGGCGCCATCATGATCTGGGGTACTTTTTCCTTCAATGGAACAATGGAGCTCCAGGTTGTGCAGGGGCGTCAAACAGCAGCTGGCTCTGTGGAGATGTTGCAGCGGGCATCCCTCATGACTGAGGGCCCTGGTCTGTGTGGTAACGACTGGGTTCTTCAGCAGGACAACGCTCCAATTCACAATGCCCGTCTGACCAAGACTTTTTTACAGGAGAACAACATCACTCTTCTGGACCATCCTGCGTGTTCCCCTGATCTTAATCCAATTGAGAACATTTGGGGATGGATGGCAAGGGAAGTTTACAAAAATGGACTTCAGTTCCAGACAGTGGATGCCCTTCGTGAAGCCATCTTCACCACTTGGCGCAACATTCGCACTAGCCTTTTGGAAACACTTGCATCAAGCATGCCAAAATGAATTTTTGAAGTGATCAACAATAATGGTGGAGCTACTCATTACTGAGTCAGTTTTTGACACTTTAATTTCTGTTTTAGGAGGTTTTTTTTGTTTTTTTAGCTGTGGTCTTAAACTTTTGATCAGCTGATGAACAGTCTACTTAGAACCTTCCTGCGATCCAACAGTGCAAAATGCAAATTCATGCAATTTTTCAACTGGTCTTAAGATTTTGATCAGTAATGTATGTGTGGAAAAGAACTCACAGGAAAGTACCTCGATTAGTATTTGTTGTTTATTTTTAAGCCCAACAACCAAAACAATGATTCAGTTCCAGTTGACATAAACACATTTCTGCTTTAGACTGTTGATCAAACAAAACTTGATATACGAGAATTTTCTTTGATTTGATAAACTAATGGTCAGAGGAAGCAATGATGATGATGAAGCTGCCGCCTGAATCACCATGGAGACCATCCCTGGACCTGAAGAGCATCACGTGCTGTTGCTTCATTCCTTCAGGTGACTCACATTTGGATTTTGCAGTTTTTTAAATTGAGGTTTGGCGATGACTCTTATCAGGAGGTCACATGTTTGTAACTTGATATTTAATGTACATATACAACTCAGAGCGACATCAACCACACTCAACCGTCTGACACTTCCCTGATTGACTTTGCATTGACAAACACTTCAGTGTCTGAAACAGAGACACAGTATATAAACCTAATATGTATTCAGACACATGAGAAATGTGTGTGTTGGAAAGTAAAACACATTTCAATCAGAATACTTGTTTAAATCATATTGTAACACATCACAAATGGAACAGTTAAAAAACCACATCAGATCCCGCCTGTAAACACCACACACCTTTCAGATCTGTTCAATATAAAAGTTAAATCTTACAAAAAGCTGCAGACATTCACGAGGATGTTGATATGAAATCCATCTGCTTACATTTGCACCTGATTAGATACATAAACCCCCACCGAAAACCATGAAAGAAGACTTGGTACAGTCTGAAGTGATCATTATAAATCAGGTATTTCCCACACGCTGCTGATTTAAGTCTCAAATGTTGGCAAAGGTTGGTATTTGACCTTTGACACTTTGGCTCTGTACATGACCACTCCGCAGACCATGCCGACGGCTGCAAGAACACATCCAGCGATGAACACCAGGTTCAGATTCAGGTTGGTCGCTGAAGAAAAGAGAAACACAATGTGAGTCGAGCTTTGTCCAAAATCAAGCTGGGATTCTGCCGAGGCAGGTGTGCTCCAGGCGTGTCATACCTGTGGCTCCGACCCTCTCTGCAGATCTCCGTAAGCGCAATGGCCCCTGGGAAACGAAGTGACTTGCACTCTGGATGACAGCCTCTCTCTTGGAGCGCCGGGGGCTTGTCAACGTAGAGTTGATGCAACCTTTGGAGCACCTGGTGTTGGAGTTCCCTGCTTCACACATCATGACCGAGCAGCTGATGTACACCTGAACACAACAAGACACGCCCCCGATATGTCAGCAGACGTACAGATGTAGAGTCAAACCTCTGCTCTACTGCATCCTCAGTTACTGTGTCAGGCTTTTAGAACTTGTCCCATCAGAAAAATAAGTTTGATCTTATTGGTTAATTCACCTTCTTGTTAGATATCTCCAGGCTCACAGGAGCTTGTTAGCCTAGATCAGTATATAGAATGGAAATAGAGGGAAACAGCTAATCTGTCTCTGTCCGTAGAAACAAGATCAACACTGAAGCATCTCTGCACCTGACTAATGCTTTGTTTCCCTGAACTATAGGTACAAGGGTAATACATATATATATATATATATATATATATATATATATATATATATATATATATATATATATATATATATATATATATACTCTGTATATTAATTAATGTTCACTGTCCCTTAATAATAAACAAAAGAATTTCTAATCCACTGCTGACCTGATTGTTCAGTCCGATGAACTTGAAAGCCTCCATGCTGAACTTGAATTCTTTCTGGTCAGCGGGGGAGTGGATCTGAAGAGTTGGATCCATTTGACACCTTTTCAAAGGAAGAAGAAAGAAAAAACACGGTAAGAACAGTGCCCCTGCACTTAAATGCCACTGGGGGGAGCATAGGTGACACCGAGACGGCCCAGCTAGCTGCAAATCTTTTTACATATTTTACGTCCTTTCTTGAAGGCACCGTTACCCCTGACAACCAACATCTGCCTTCAAACAGTAGAGTGTGTTTTCATACCCATTTTCAAAGATGGAGTAGGTTGGGCGGTAGCTGGGGTTGTCGTATGGTGCAGCTCGGCAGGACTCCACAAACAGCTCGGTGTTGTTGACCAAGGAGGTGGCCTTGATCTTCATGTAAATCCTGTTCCCAATGTCGTACTCCAGAGGATATGCTGCTGGATCCATCCTGGTTTGGAACTGGTTGTTAGGGTAGAACTCAAACTGGTAGGTGAACGTGCCGAAGCCCTTCTCCCACACAGTGATGTTCTTCCTGTGTGCCACGAAGCCCAATGACGCTTTTCCTCGTTTTGGGTACTGGCAGTAGAACTGCACCTCCATCAGGTGCTTCCTGGTGATCAGGTCTCTGGGGTTGTCCACCGTGGAGATTTCGTTCTTGAAGATGAGGTTGACCTTGTCCTCCTGTAGGACAGAAAGTTACGAATTCAGTCCTCATGCAGTAACCGACAAACAAGAAGCAGCACTGGTAACTGAGTGTGTAGTGAGATGACATGAGGCCCTAGCTACCTCGATCTGAGTGCCGCAGGCGTTGAGGGGGATGGTGGCGATGATGTGAGTGCTGTTGGAGAGTCTCTGGAGGCTGCAGGCCGTGTTGGAGGGATCGTTGAGCTGCATATGATCCTCATGGAGTCGAGGGAATGAGGCTTTCTCAACCGATACTGTCATGGAGGACTCGTTGCAGATCACATGAGATTTAACTGGAACAAAACAAGTACATTTTAAACCATAACCTTTTCAGTACTTTATACAGAGAATTATAATAAATATTCTATTCGATCACTGATATTTAGTCTATATTTCATATTGATGTATGTTAGATGTTAATGTTGCTATTATTTTGTTGTTGTCAGGATTACCATGACGACACCAGCCTTATTGTATGGTGCGTAGGTCAGGCCGGTGTTTTTCTGCCCTCTGGTGGTCAAAAAGTGCTTAATGCAGCTTTCAGTTGTGCTAAATCAACATAGACTGTTGACAGTGACGTATCCTGGTGACTCACCTATTTCACTCCTGGCTTCCACAAGAACACACCTCATCTCGGACTGATAGACGGCAGGCCTGAAAAACATTTGTGAAAATATGTGAAAAGTTAAACGATGTTTTCCTACGCACGTGATCGTGTCGACAGAGAACTGAAGTCCTAGACTCACGGTTTGACTGCTTCAACAGCAAAGCAGATCACAAAATGTTGTCCGTGGTCATCTGGGAGTGGCGTCCACCTGAGGACAAACTCTCCCTGTGTGGTCTGCTGCTTTCTGATATTCGCCGGCCCACTGATGAAGATATTATTTATTCTGTGTGAAAACAGAACACAGTTATCTTGCTTGCTGAGATGTTTTGTTGCCACAAGGTTTCAGCGGTCTTGTTGGTTCTCACTTACCTTGCATTTATGGCATGCGCTTTGACTCTGATTTCCAATTCCTTGTTGACCTCTGCTAGGAAACGAGCTCCATTTGCAGGTGTTGGAGCCAGAAGCTTGGGCAGGAAAGCTCCCTCCTGACATGACGGAGCAGGGGGGTCCACTGGAATTTAACAAATGTGATAAGTATTGAACAGCAATTAGCAAACTGCTACTGAGGCTTTTGTTTGTTGTAAAATCTAAATAAAGTCACAGCTACGACTAAATTGTAATTTTTTGATTAAATGAAGAAATGCAGAGTTTAGGGAAATACAAGGCTTTTGAAAAACAAAGTTTGATATTGAAGAAGTTAAACTTCTCACGAAAAAAACAACAATGTCAAAGTAAAAATAAATTTCAAAAATAACATAAAACAATAAAAACACTAAATGTGTGTGTTGGGATTATTTTTTTAAGCCCAACACACAGGCCTCCTTCTCGGCCTACATGTATAGTCATAAGCCTGATGCAGCATGGTCTCTTTGTTCAGTAGAACTATTAGAAAGCCAAGGAACTCAGTCTCCCAGGGTGCAACAGGTTCTTTTTGTTCCGGTCAACTTCACACAGGTGTGAAAAGTCACAAGGGTCAACACCTATTGGTCAGTCTGGCCCCATGACCTGTGAGGTCACCAGGCCAATATAAAGACAGGGCTGCCCCAATTCTTTCTCTTTCGATCTACCCACCGAGGACAGCAGGAGGCCAGCTGTTTCTCCTGCATCTCCGAGGGGGGGGGGGCCTTTCTGAACTGCAAGTCCCTTTTCCCCTTTCTAAGGACTGGTAACATAATCTGGGCTTAATAATGATACTAGACTAAGCAAGACTGTTTATTTGATTCTGTGTGGTGATAATAAGTTTGATATATGTGGTGATATTGTGTTTATAAGTTAAATGAAAGTTGATGTTAGCTAGGCTCTTCACAGGCTCTCTCTCTCTCTCTCTGAATCTTTCATCCTCTGATTACCATTCACAGAGACACACACATATTACTTCAGCTACTTATCTACTCTCCCACTTCAGAAGAAGAAGAAGGGGGGGCTGTTTACTTTAGTGGGCCAAACCACCATTTTGAAAGCATGCTGAAGAAGGTGTGAACTCTGGTCAGCCATTTTGGGAAGCACCTACGTTAGTACGGTTTGTTAGGAATTTGTGTTTTTATACTTTATTATATTCATATTAAATGTTTTCCTTTCAAAAATGTTCTTTCATTAATGTTGCATAAGTGAATTTTGCCAACCTCTACACTGTCAAGAAATAACCTTCACTGTTCATTATATAATCTTTAATAGTAAATATTGAGATTTCTAATTGAACTAGTTCTTAATCAATAAATTGGCTATCTTTTCCCTTCTTTGAAGGGTGGTGCCCCGAGGTAACTTTAACAAACTAAAGTTATGATTTAATATTAATATTTTAAATAAAATACTGGCCTCAGTATTTTGTGAACATGTGTCACACATTAGGGCGTCTTAGAGGTCCAACACTTATAAAGACTTTTATCTTACTAATCCCAGAGCAGCAGCAACAGGACATCTGCTTGGTGGGACTAAAAATAATTGGCTCATTAAAAATATTGCCATGGGTCAGGAAAAGTAAAAACATACTTACCAAGAAAAGAGAATTGCATAGGAAGTTTGCTAAGAGGAGCCGTGGGTGTGGGTGGTGCCACGCTCCCCACGGTCGTCGGAGTCCTGTAGGATTTGGATCCGTCTGCGTATTGCAGATTGATGTAGCTTTGTGGGAAATCCTCCACCACCAACTCAAGTCCAAAAGCATTGATGTTGGCTCGGGTGTAGTTGTAGTGCAATGTGCAAGAGCCCTATCAATGTGAATATGTATTATTAAAGGGAGGCAAAGCGTCAATACATTAAAATACAAAGTATGGAGATTCACATTCCTCAGCTGACCTGGTCTAAGAGGAAGCCTGGTGGCAGGTTGCATGAGTCGCACTCCCTCCCCTTGACGTTTCCATATCGACATCGAACTTTGTCCCCATCAGGATCAAAAGACGTGAGCTTGTATGTCCGAGGGCAGTTCTGAGGAACTCTTGAATATACATGATAACAGGAGTTAGTAAGAAAAGAACAAACTATGGAATAATCTGTGTTAAAAACAAATTCAAATTCTCCAGTGTTTGTGATAAAAGGGTTAAAGGTCGACAGGTTTCCAGGTATCTGCTGGAGACTTACCGGAGGTAAGGTAGGATGTCGATGTCTGGTGATCTGTTTGGTTTCCTGGTGTCAGACCTCTTTCCCAGATCTACCTCAGTCAGTAGACTCCAGCTCCTAACATTATTGGCCGTTGTGCGCCAACAGCAGCCACTTGCCCTGGTGTGTGTGGAGCAGATCGAGGTGTGTGAACATGACTGTTGTCAAGCAGGGATGATGAATAAAAGAATGCTCCACAAAGTGACTCAGTGAATACATGTTAAGAGCACAAAGGTGAAGCAGTTTGATTCATGAAGCACATTTCTTACACAGAAGAAGAGACATTCAAAACAACTTAGGGACCAAATTCAATACGTTTTTATAGTTTGAAATGTATTGTCATGGCTTTAACTCTTTGAGATGAATCCCCCTGATTTCGAGGGGGTCCAAAACACATAAACAGTACAAGGGACAGAAACAACAAACAAGTCCATGGCAGTCGTCAATTGTACTGGGAATAAAACCAGTTTTAACCTAGTCTCACTAAGCAGCAAGTGAAAGTTAAGTAGCCTTAAAAAGACTTACCTCATCTGAAAAGGTTTGTCACTGCGAACATTAGTCGTGAAAACTGTTTCAGTCACACAAGTATTTATTGGCGTGTTGGTGTTTTTGTCAATCACAACCGACGGACTTCTAGCGACATTGCGACAGTTGCTCCCGTAGCAGCTCCACGTCAGGGAGTCACAGGTCTTGAAGATTGACTTGGTGTGAAGGTCCACCTGCGGGAAAAGATCAGAATGAACACTGTGCTTCCAGGTGGTTGCTCTGGAACTACGGCCAGTAACTAAGGCAGTTAACTCAGTGAAGTAACTAAGGCCAGTAACTAAAACCAGTTACTAACCGTGACCAAGTTTAATTTATTTCATCTGTCTTATTATTGTTTTATTCTCATGTATTTTGTCAAGCACATTGTAACCTTGTCTAGATAAGTACTAAACAATTATAGTTATCATTATTGTTGTAATTATTACTTTGTCTTGTTCAAAGCTAATTAGGGGCAAGAATCAGAAGTTTAACAGTATCCAAATCTTTAAGAATTTCATATGTAAAATGTATAAAATTACTATTATTGTTAAATCAATACGTTTTTTTGTGGCCTTGATCCTAAACTAGTAAATCAAACCAAAGAAATAAAGCTCCCACAAAGAAAAGACAACAGTAATAATTAAGAGGAGTAGGACATTTCTATCATGGAGCAGATTCACACATTGTCTCGATGTCCTCATTGCATCTCTCACCTTGTACGTTCCATCAGGGTTTTGTCCTCTGTAGGTGTAGGTCGCACTTGTCCCTAATAGATGTGATGCAGACGCCAGTGAGACCAGGAGCAGCTGGAGTAGGAGCACCGCTGTGGAAGCCATGATGCAGAGAACTGCTCTGTGTCCCGGGTGCCTCTCACATCCACCTGCAGCATCTTATATACTGTAAGCTGGAGTCTGATGGAATGCACATTCGGGTTGAAAAGAATGCAGCACCTGCAAAACCGGTTTGAACTAAAACTTTTGTTACGTGATTGTTATTGAGCACATTTTCACCAGTAACAAGCTCCCACAATAGTTAAGAATCGTCTGAGCAGAGGAACAACAAAGTTTTCCTGATTTCATATGAAGTTCTGACTGTCAGAACAGAGCTGCTGCTTCACACTTCTTATATGAATGTAATGACATTAGAAGAAGTTAGTACATGGATGCAGGTGAATTCACAGAAACTAGTCCAGACAAAGTCACAGATCTTTACAGGAGTGGGTTTGGGATCCCAATGAAGTTTCAGTTCGGTTTGTGGACCAACTCCTCTACAGTATGTGTGGACTCATGCAAGAAGAGAGCAACTGTATTTCTGTTGGGAAACCAAATAGAATCCAGTGGTTCGGTTCATTCAATGATTAAGTTTAGTAGATGTTTATCAATCAATCAATCAAATTTTATTTGTATAGCCCACATTCACAAATCACAATTCGTCTCATAGGGCTTTAACATGGTGAGACATCCTCTGTCCTTAACCCTCAACAAGAGTCAGGAAAAACTACTAAAAACCCTTTTAACAGGTAAAAATATGTAGAAACCTCAGAGAGACACATGTGAGGATCCGTCTCCCAGGACGGACACAAGTGCAATAGATGTCAAGTGTAGGAAAACATCATCGGGATTAAAGTTTTTTAGCAGCATAGGTGAGGGTAAACATTTTTGAAGGATAACTTCAATACTATATGTCAAGTAGTCCTGCTGCAAAACAAAAACAGAACTTCAAGACGTCACATTAAGAAAACTGTCACCGAAGAGGCTTCTCACTTTCCTTCCAATGGGATGTTCTCTCACTGCATTTCTTCTTAATCCTTTGAAACAGTACCCTTTGTTCAGAAATGTAAAGGGTGTAACCGGCATTCAATCTAGTGTGTGTCACTCTGATTAGACTCTGAAAGTCACAGGGGTTGGATTCGTTCACCCATCGCTTCTTTATGAGCATTGCGTGACAAGAATATGTTGCAACAGGTAATTAAAAAATAATCTCAGTCTATAAACTGTTGGCTCAGTGGCCAAGTGGATGTCACTTTCAGAAATACCATAGACAATTGTGTGGTAGCCACCAACCAGACTGCAATGAACCTGCGTGACACTCGACAGTCAACTCTCTCTTACTGCCAACATTACTGCAGCAACCCGCTCGTGTAGATACATGCTGCCCACTCCTAGACTACTGTATAGTTTGCCCTGTGGAGGTTGGCTACAGGTCCTGCTCCAGACCATAAAATTAACAATAACATCAACTGGCGGTAGGCATTAATTAGTGCGGCAGAACATACATTGCGTATTCTCCATCTTGTCCTATGTTCTAAACTGACACATTGTTTAGTTTAAGAAGGCAAAGAGGTAACAATGTCTGATCTACTGAGTGACCACATGGCTTTCATAGTTCTGCCATACAAGCCTGTAGCCAGTCAGATGTACCTTTGGCCTGAGTGTCCCCCCTCAAGTTCAGACTGTATCCTTGATTACAAGAACAAAACACTTGACTAAGGTGCAGAGTTATGTCTAGAGATGAGCCGGATACTCGGCTGAAACGAGTATCCGGTACGGATAAAGCACTTTTGCCGAGCACGAGTATTATACGAGTAATCGGAGTCATTATCTGTGCTCGGACTGAATGAAAATCCTCACACAGCGTCACAGCGCTCCTCCCCTCACACACGGCTCTGCTCACTCACTCACAGAACAGCTCTCAGTCACTCAGGTTCGCGGGTCTTTTCCGTTAACGTTTAGGGTTGACGTGGTGCTGGTAATAGGCGACTCGCGTTGCGTCTCTGCCTGTCGGAGATTTTTTTTTTTTTTGCGCTGAATCGCTGTTGTTCACATGAATGTGATTATACCGTGTTTGTTTTAATTATCCTCATCCGAAGCAGGAGAGACCCGCGTCTCCTGTCAATCTTGTCCCCGGGAAATAGCAAACAGCAACGGACACAGTCTCCCCGCCCCCCTCTCTGTCTCACTCTTACTCACTCATACACACACACACACACACACACCTGGTGTGGAAATAAATTTAAAAAAAATAAAAAAATCATAAAAAAATGTCAAAGTTAAAAAAGAAAGTTGTGTTGAACCAGCCCACTTCCGGGTTAGGCCCCGCCCACTCCGAGTACGGATACGGATAATTCATATGGTTAACAGATACAGATAATGCTATACTCACTCATCCCTAGTTATGTCCCTAACAAGCAAGAACCCATTTCTTAAAAGACTCCTTCAAGTTCGTGAAATCTCTCTTCATCACAAAGAAGGGTAGATCCCTAAGGACCTCAAAGCAGGATGTACAGGAGCACCTGGAAAACACCCACTCTGATCCAAAGAGACATGATCCGATATCTATCCCATCTGATATCCACCCATTGAGCAGCCAGAACACCAAATGGATGTGAGCCCTCCGAATGGAAAGAAGTGGAGAACACAGTGAGGCGGGCAAGAGCATCATCAGCCCCAGGCCCGAACATTGTATACAAAAATGCTCCCAAGGTTTCAATCAGCCAAAAGTGAGGAGAAACATGTCATCTTCCTTGATCTTGATAATGCATTTGGGTCTGTTCCACATGGTGTCCTCTCGGCTGCGTTAGACTTCTTCAAAGTACCAGAGCCCATCACAATTTGGATTAAAGCCTACTTCGAAGATCTGCATTTCGGCTTCACAACCCCAGATTTTACCACCATATGACAGCACTTTCTATCCGTAACTACTAATAATTACTGCTCTTATTGTTTCATTATAACTGTTGTGCAATAGGAGTAGACTTGACGTTGGCTAATTATTAATAATCATAAATATGATTATTAAAATAATTAAATTATTTATTAAAAATAATTAAAAATAATAAGGCTTTCACTTAAGAATAGTAAAATAATTAATTAGAAATTATAAGGTTATCCATTTAGAATAGTTAATGATAGTTATGATAGTTAATAGTAATGAAAACAACAAAATTATCAATTAAGAATGATACAATCTGTAATTATTACTTATCGTAGCGGGGCACCATCCTGGTTCCAGGGACCAACAAGTCAATTTATAAATATCAGTCTCATCTGATAAAAGTTAAATTAATAATCTCAATAGTTAATATTAATGATTATATAATAAACAATGAAGGGTTTTAAGTTCCGGTAATGATGGCCGGACTCCCATGGACACCTGTCCCTTAACTAAAGCAGAAGTCAACAAAAAACGATGCAAAGGAGCCGAAAACAGTTGCATCCCCATTCCTTTAACCAGCACAGAACTCCCTGTGTCAGTTTCCTTAGAAAATGGAAGAACAGACTCAACAACAAAGGACTCTAAAGAGCCCGTGTCCCTCAGTATCTTAACCGGAACTTGTGTGTCACTCCCCAGCAGAGACACATAACCCTCATGTATATAAGGTGCATAACCCAGATCACATTCTCCTGCATCAAATTTTGGGTTAGTATGGAATCTTACAGCGTCCAATGCCTTCTCCCAGTCAATCTGCTGGGCACGAGCCGCAAGGGCAGCAGGCTTAGGTCCCCTGCTATTTTGGAGAACCTTGTTTTGTGACCTGAGGGCAGGACACTCGTTCTTCCAGTGTCCCTCCCCTAGACAATAGTTACAGGTTCTGGTTTCATTCCCTTTATCCCTCCAGCCATACGAGGATTTTAACTCTGGACTCAAAACCTCTCCACTCAGTTTAACCTGACGACCACTAGATAGATCTTCCCTGTGCCTCTTACCGTTCCAACTTGATGCTCATTTAGGTAAGTAGTAACTCGGTCAGGAAGAATATCTTTGAACTGACACCAGTGTGTACAATAATCCAGATTCTTTTTTTTTCTAGAAATTGATTTTTTTTGAAAAATTTAAATTTTTTTCAAAAAATTAAAAATAAAATTTCCCTTTTCAAAACTTTTTTTCTCATTTTGAATTGATCATGATTAGTTGTTAAAGAAGAAAATAATTCTGGAAATGTATTCCTTTTTGCAAATTTTTATTTTGAATTCATTTGAACCTTTGCCAAACCGGTATACCAGTGCCTTGTGTATCCGTAATTGGTTGCTTATAGCATATCAGTGGTTGTGTCATCTCAATGCACAATAATTATAATTAATTTTTGAAGAGAGACATAGGTTTGGAAAGTAATTTCTCTTTGAATTTTCTTTATTCTTAATTCCCTTTGCTAAGCATACTTTTGTGTAACTATGGTTGGTTGCTGACTGCGTTTCAGTAGTTAGTAATTTTTATAGGAGATTTTCTGCATGTTTTTTTATCTCAAGGAGACAAACTAGATTTGAGAGACTAGTTTTGAGGAGACTAGATGTTGAACAACTAGGTCTTAAGGATTAAGCCACCGAGCTATCCTTCATTGCTACTATATAGACACAGGGTGAAGCTCACCTGTGCATCTACTTGTGTAGTGTTAAGTGTTTTACCCGCTTTTTTCTAAACGATTTTGAGCAGTCCACCAGGTGTCTTTTCGCACTCAGAAGATGAGTAACATGTACCACCATGGGGCAAGTGCTCCCTCAGGACCAGAGGTCCTATCAGAGACCGTAGCCAGTCTGATTAATTTTTCTAATGATGCGGTGAATGAGTTGAGTGAGTATGATTTAAGTACCTGCGATCGTAAGATCAAGAACTGTCCATGCACTCATCAACCCCACTGGCCCGCTCCGAAAATACCCCATGCTCTGGGTCAACTCGAGCTGATATCCCTGATGACAGGGCCAGGAGCTGACGTCATTCCCGGTGGAGCCAGCGGAACAGAGACACTGAGAGAAAAGCTGCGAGCACAGCTACGCAACCCTCATGCAGAGGAAGCTTTGCTCTGGAGAGCCAGACACACCCAGCAGTCAACCGCTCCGACCCACTCAAACCAAAGGGGGAGCCGGACTCAACCCCTAGACGTGCAGTGACCTGGGACCGCTATGAGGCAACATCAAATGCCTGTCCAGCGGACACTAAGCATCCACTCCAGCCAGAACGAACACATCCTGCACGGAGCCATGCTGATCTACATCACGACGACGGAAGGACTCCGTCCTGGAGGGCTGAAGGAGATTCCCAGTCTGCCACTCAGGCAGAGGCGCACCATCACTCACGGTCGCGTCCTGGATGGTCCTCCACTCCCAGTGCAAGAGATGGTGGCCACGAAGATGAATACCATGGCACATACGAGTCAGAAGACACTGATGACTCAGCAACCCCTCAAAGAGAGGAAATCTGCACCCGGCAGCTAGAGCCCCTTGCAAAAGACATTTATCGCTTCGACCCAGACAACCGAGGGTTTAACGAAGACGACACCGTGGTTCTGGCAGTTCAAGTCTAACCAAATGTGGACCCGGCGCTGGAAGATGACAACTTTCCCCACGCCAAGATGAACCCCAGCAAAGAGAACCAGAAACAACGACCCTTCCAACAGGGTGCCCCTCAAAACCAAGGGGGTGAGGATTTCAACCAGCCCCACAAACAGTTTTGACCTCAGCACCTGAATCCCCCTCCACAGAGAAGTAGGGGCTGGAACCGACGGAAACCCTATCAGTACCAGGAGTATAGTGATGGTGATCGAAATCCAACACATGGGATGCATCCTGGGACAGAGGAGTTAATACGGAGATGTGTGGATGAAGCAATGATAGACATTGTGCCACGTGTTCCTCCAGGCTCCACTGAGAGACCAGACACTGAACCCCGTTGGCGAAACTAGAAGCAGACGCCCTCCTTCTCCACTCCTAAAGATGACTTCAATGACTGGGAAGAACAAGGCGCTGCCAGAAACCCCTCTCACCTCCACACCTGAAAGGGGGGGGGGAAGAAATCCCAAATTTAAAACAGAAAGACCGCTCAAACCACTAACTCCATCAATAGCTGTATGCTTTAGACCTTCTGTCAGTAAATTGTACAACGTACGTTCAGGTAGTGCACCTCCTTAGACCTCGTTGAGGAATTTTGAAGTCGTTACCACTACGGTTGTGCAGCCCTCACGGGTACACTTGGCAATTCAGTCTTGGCAGTGCAATTTCAATATCTGTAGATTTGCAAACCTAGAAATAGGATTTACCATATATTCACAGATTAGCGAACAACAGAACGCGACTCGCCGTTCTAAATGTTTTGGTTTGACAGAATAACACATGTTTACCTCAAAACACCAGCGCCTACTCAAACATTTTCTTCTGTCCCTGTTTCCACTTTTCTTTCATTTCACTCTTCACCGAAATTCATTGGTATGTTAACAATAACTGCCGATAAGCATGATGTGAAATAGAAAATGTGTGCCGTGTTTTAGAATATATGTTGTTTTAGCCTCTGTCTGCCCAGACAATTACCTCTCTCTGTTTAGACTCATGCCTCAAAGACATTTATGCCTCATGACGAACTAACTTTCAATGCTTCAACTCCACTCAAGGATTACCTCTCATGGATTATCACTGGACTCTCGACCCTAGTGTGCCCTGGAAACCGGGTAACGACCCACTTTCCAGGTCAAAGGGGGACTGTTGGGGGAGATTCCCAGTGTGCTGACCATCAGACAATGGGTCATAAAGCTTGAGACCAGTCTAGAGAAACCCCTCACATAAAAATTCCAGCATGGAGCTCTTATCTCCATTTGGCAGCAGATCACTTCCTGGGTCCTTCAAGGACCCCATCGTTCAGGCACTCCCTGAGATTTGACTTCTGACCTTCAATTGGCTGATAGCCAGTTGACCCCTGACCCCCCTTTCTCGAGGAGGCAGGAACTCCTCACAGGAAATAAAAGGGGTGAGCTCCCAGAAATCTCCCTCTTTTTCACTCCAGCACAGATGTCCCCACCAGGCCCTCCGGGTCTGACCAGAGGTTCCCGTTGCTTAAGGAGGCAATAAGATGTTTGTTTCAATTCATTTCATTCATTTATTCTTTTATCTTAGTCGACGTTTTTATTTTGAAAAGGACTTTTGCTGTTTTAACTTGGAAAGACCAAACGAGAAATTGCTCGCTGGACGATCTCAGACTGTTTCATTTTCCCCATGGACTTCACTTTTGTTTTTCCAACGATCTACAAACGGTTTCAAACCAGCCGTCCCCTGCAGAAGCGCGAGATTCATTCCGCTGAGGAGCACAAGCTCCACATCCCTGAAGAAGAAGGACGACGTTCATCCCGTCACGGAGCACGAGAAAATCCGCTCCTTGTCCGGTCCAGCGGCCGAGCTCCGGAGCACCGCTTAAGAGACCACGTGATTCAATGGCCCGACGCACACACACACCGCGAGGGTGGTACAGTAAGAGGCTTTATTGTCTAGGCAGACACTAGTGTTAATACTTAGTATTGTCTTTATTTGAGTGTATTTTGATTGCGGAACCTCCGTGTTTCTTCATTGTTTTAGCCGTGACGAGCCGGCTACTCCGAGCTGCCACTTCCGGTTTCCGGTCTGACAGCAATGTTTTGTGTTACAGTGAATAGGGCCGCGAGGAAAGCTTCCGGCCGCGCTGTTAACGTCTGTGTGAGTCTGCAGTGATTTTACCGATCAGAACCTCAGCCCACAATGTTCGCCTGAGGGCTGAGGGTTGAAACCACTGTTAACTTATCTATAGCATATTTTTAAGAGCTTTGTTCTCTCCTTGCATGTTTCTCTCTCTCTCTCTCTCCCTCTCCTTCTAAACCGACCTATACACCCGTTCCGATCTGTATTTAGAATACAGTTCATGTAACATAGTTAAATCTATATTTAAAGGGCCTGACCTGAAATCTGGCCGCCATTTTGAAGCCAAAACTAAGCTAGAACAAAGAATTATTTTGTTCTGCCTCCTCCTTGTGTCTCACACGTGGTCCGGCGGCCATTGGAGATTATTCATCTCTAGACCCGCCCTCCATTCTGGCTCTAAATTCAAAACGGCTCCGCCATCTTGTTTTGTAGTCACAACCATTTTGAGAGGTTTTAGGCCTTGATTCCACGAATCATGATCGACCGCCATCTTAGACGTGACGTCACCACGTGACTGCGTCATTGCCACGCCCCCTTCTTTTTCTCTCTCTCTCGCTCTCTCACACACACACACACACACCCACACACACACACACACACACACACACACACACAGACACATTGATAGACACAGACAGATACACACTCGCACAGAGACACATAGATGAATACATGTGTTTTCAAAATTGTGATAAGCTGCTGCTGTTGTTATCTTTGAAATATGGGAGTTTGTTAAAATGATGAATCATTAAATAGCATTAACTATATTTCACACATACACACACATAGATACACACATACACATAGAGAGACACATTGACACACACACACAGACAGACATACATAGGTAGACCGCAGGTTTTACATGTATTTTCTGAATTGTGATAAGTGCTGCTGCTGTGTTTATCTTTGAAATATTGGAGCTTGTTAAAATGATGAATCATTGAATAACATTATAACTTTATTTCCCCTTTTTAATAAATGCTTTTGTAATTAAAGTATCTGTAGTCTGTGATTATTTGAGCATATGTGTGTGGATACAGCTGGATTATGATAGCCTGTGCTCGAACTTAGAAGCCTTCACTGTTTATTAAATAATCGTTAATATTAAAATATTGAGATTATTGATTTGACATTTATCATTATGAGACTGATAATTATAGTTTGACTCGTTGGTCCCTGTAACCAGGGTGGTGCCCCCCTACGATAAGTAAATATTACAGAGTGTATCATTCTTAATTGATAATTTTATTGTTTTCATTAATTATTTAACTATTCTTAATGGATAACCTTATCATTTCTAATTGATTATTTTACTATTCTTAAGTGATAGCCTTATAATTTTTAATTATTTTTAATAAATAATTGTATTATTTTAATAATCATATTTCATGATTATTAATAATTAGCCAACGTCAAATCTACCTACTATTGAACAACAGCAGGTTCAGGAGAACAGGGAGAGAGAGAGAGAGAGAGATGGAACATGCAAGGAAAGAACAGAGAAGCTCTTTAAAACACGCCGGAGATAAGCTAACAGTGATTTCACCACTCAGCACCCAAGCGGACGTTTTGGGCTGATGTTTCAATCGGTAAAATCTCTGCAGACTTAAACGGACATTAAAAGTGCCGCCGGAGGGGCTTCTCGCGGCACGATAACACAAAGAACAAGGCCGGAACGCCGGAAACGGAAGTGACACGGAGGTCTCACAAACAAATACACTCAAATAAAGACAATACTCTAAGTATTAAAACTAGTCTCTGCCCAGACAAAATAACCTCTTACTGTAAAACCCTCACGGTGTGCGTGCGCGTCGGCGCGAATGTGCCGGGAGTCCAGTGGATCACGTGGTCTCTCAAGCGGGGCTCCGGGGATTCTCGTGGGACACGGAGCTCGGCCGCTGGACCGGAAAGGGAGCGGATTTCTTGTGCTGCCTAGAACGGAATGAAACTTCGTCTTCTTCTTCTGTGGCAGCGGAGATCGTGCTGCTGAACAGGAACGGATTATTCTTGCTCCTCAGCGGAATGAACGTCGCGCTTCTGCAGCAAACGGCTGTTTTGAAGCCGTTTGTAGATTGTTTGAAAAAAGAAAAGTCTGTGTGCTCGGCCCGCGAGTGAACTTCCTGTTTCGGTCTTTCAAGTTAAAATAACAAAAGGTTCCTATCAAAATAAAATCCGACTGAAGGTAAAATAAAGAAAATAAAATGGATTAAAACAAACGTTTGTGATTGGCTCCCTTTAGCTACTGGACCATCTGGATAGACCTGGAGAGGTCTGGAGATGTCTTCAGTGCAGGGTAAAAAGCTAAAACAAAAGTGGTAATCGCCTCCTTTAGCGACTGGGTCATCTGGTCAGACCTGGGGAGGTCTGGTTGAAACGTCAGTGCAGGAGTAAAAACAGCGAGCTCTGTGGGTTCAGCTGTCTTATACCACCTGAGGAGTTCCTGCCTCCTCAGGAAGTTGTCATGAACTTCAGTTGGCTCTCAGTCAATGAAATGTCAGGGTTCAAATCTCAGGGAGCGGCTAGAAACACAGTGGGGGTCCTCTGAAGGAGCCCAGGAAATGCTTCCACCACTAGGAGAGGCTCAAGGCTGGCTGAGGAAGGTGTTGCTTAACAGTGGAAACCAGTAGAACTGGTTTTTCGAATGTCTTGTAGGCCTCAAGTATTTATGACCCATTGTGTGATGGTCAATACAAACAAAACAGCGCCTTTCTATCTGCCTGTCAGAACCTGGGGCGGCTGCTTGAACTCTGTGGGATGTTGACTTAAGCTAAGGGAGATATGCTTTAATATGAAAAGTTATGTATGAGAACAAGTTCATGTACAGTGTATAGTATGCCACAGATTTACAGTTCCCACAACAGGCAGCGGCTCTTATCAGACCTCTTATCAAGACAGGTGTGAGACTGACCAGCGATGTGACGCACACACATTCTAACCAACTTCAAGATTAACACTAAGCAGCAACGATTATTATAAGTCATTGTTTGAAGGCCTTATATCTGGTCCAACCTGCTCCTGCCCCACCCTCCTGCATTTGTTTAGAGTTCAGTTCTATTGCAGACACACACACACACAGACATAATTTAAAATCCAAACATTACGCAACTGTTCCTGGTCCTGAGAGATGGGGACACTTATGATGGTATGACAGCCGCCTCTGATCCTCTGGTATGCCAAAATGAGCTCTTTGGTTTGCTTTGGCAGAGAAAGAAGGTAGAATATCTTAGAGACATATCTTTTGATGTTGGAAAACACCAACAGCCCTTTAAGATAAGTGGAGTTCATCAACCAATATGGATACTTTTACATTACATATCATCGTTTTACATTATATTTAAAATGTAAAATATATGATCAATCCTGATTAGTGAAACTTAACTTTAAAAATCAATTGTAACTACGTAATTAGGTGTAGTGCCACCTTCAGGTTACCTGCGCTGAACTTTTGTGGAAAACATGTAGGAGAATGTAGGGGAAGATCATGCAGAGTTCATCTGTCCGCTGGGGCCTCCTCAAGAAACCACATTTAAATTCCACAGATCATGATTTTTATTGGGATCTGAACCACACTCATAAATATCAGAAACAAGATCTTTTCATCAAGATTCACGAGTTATTCTCTGCGAAAGCAATTGTAAATAAATGTCCTACTTCAAAATGTTAAAGAACCTGATGAGAAAATCTCTTTTTGGCTGATGTCCCCATCCTTCCTGGTATCAGCTCATGCGGTCGGGTGGGGGATCACTGGGTTGATGGTTCGATCCCCTCCTCTTCTGAAATCCCATGTTATGTCCGTAAGGCATATAACAAATAAAACAACCTCACCACATAGTCAGAAAATTCAGTTTGTCCAATTAAATGATAAAAACACAGAATAAACTCACACAGAATTATAATATATTTATAGTTTATTATAATGTGATTAAGGCTTCAATCAGCGAATGTCTTCATCGTACATTTATCGTAAATAAAATCCCATTTAAATTGTAGAAATATATGATTTCACCATTACATACTGTTGGAAAAATGTTGCTGCTGTGATACTATTTTTATTTCATGATGCTCAAAATCGTGTTCATTTTTATCATGTGTGAATGTCTTTTAACTTTTAGTGGAAAAACCATTCAACACATTGAATGAAACAGGATTTGCAGAATCATGCCCAGATAGTTTGACCAGTTCTTTAATCGGCAGATTAAGTCTGAATCTGTTGATGTTTTGTTCACACAGGTAAACCATGTAATTACAAAGATGAACCAAGCCTGTAAAGTACTTCGTATCTCAGCACTCTCATTGTTTGAATACACCTGTGTTTCATGCGGTCTTACCTTACTGACTATTGGGCCTCGCCTCAATCGTTTCACGCACCAGTAATTCTTAAAAAATCCCAACACCAGATACAACAGAAAACCAGTTGGACAAGTCTAAAGGATTTGTGCAGCTACAAATAAAATCCATGCTGAGAAAGCAGTCACCGATTCCTATGTACTTCAGCTTTTTTGAAGTTATGCTTCATGGCTTGTAATATAAGACTTGAGTAATCAAATGATTCATAAATGGGAGTGAAATTAAAAAAGTTATTTGTGTTCTACGTTGAGTTTACATTTAATAAACCTTTATTGAGACATTTCATTGGAAAACTGCCTAATCTAATATTTAAAGTTTCAGCTTCATCCTCAGTTACCTGGTCAAAGTTTACTGTAAATTTGAAGGCCTGAACACCAAATTGGAACGTCGGCCCAGTAGATGAGAAGACTTTAATTGTCTCATCTTTCAGACACCTGTTTCAAACAAAGGACACATAATCAAGACACTGCCTAAGAACAATTGTTAATATCTTCCATGTGCAGTAATAACAGGATTTTGGCATTAGCCCTCACCCGTTCTTGATGAGGTCATAGAAGAGGGGGTTCTCAGAGTTGTCATCAGGAGTGGCTTTGCAGGATTCAACAAATACTTTCACATCTGGAAGTTCCGACTGAGCTTGAATGCCCATGTAGATCATGTCCAACAGCTTGACCTCCACTGGATAGGCCTTGGCCTCCACCTTATTTGTGAAGCTGCTATCGGGGAATATCTCAAAGGTGTAGCCAAAGCTGTCAAAGCTGCACTCAGTGAAAACTTAATCGGACTTGCCGAGGTTGAAGTTACTGGAGATGCTGATGGTTTGGGAAACTGGCAGGAGAAGCCAATCTTAACCTTCTTCCTGCGGGTTATGACCTCGTTGGGCAGCTCGAAGGAGTTGATCTCATTTTTGAAGCTGATGAAGTCCCCTGAATCCTTGATTAACGACAAACAGACATGGTAGAAAGGCCATTAACAGCTGCATATTTAAAGGGTGTGACCGGCATTCAATCTAGTAAATGTCACTCTGATTAGACTCAAATGCCTGAGGCTCATAAAGTCACAGGGATTGAACTTGTTATCCCATCGCTTCTTTATGAGCATTGCGTGACAATATGTTGCAGGTAATTAAAATAATTAATTCAAAATAGTCTCAGTCTATAAGCTGTTGGCTCAGTGGCCAAGTGGATGTCACTTTCAGATATACCATATACAATTATGTGGTAGCCACCAACCAGACTGCAATGAACCTGTGTGACACTCGACAGTCAACTCTCTCTTACTGCCAACATTACTGCAGCAACCCGCTCGTGTAGATACATGCTGCCCAACATCAGGAGAATACGTCCCCTTCTAACTCAGAAGGCAGCACAGGTTCTGGTCAAGGTTCTGGTCCAGGCTCTGGTAATCTCACTCCTAGACTACTTTAATAGTTTGCCCTGTGGAGGTTGGCTACAGGTCCTGCTCCAGACCATAAAATTAACAATAACATCAACTGGCGGTAGGTATTAATTAGTGCGGCAGAACATACATTGCGTATTCTCCATCTTGTCCTATGTTCTAAACTGGCACATTGTTTAGTTTAAGAAGGCAAAGAGGTAACGATGTCTGATCTACTGAGTGACCACATGGCTTTCATAGTTCTGCCATACAAGCCTGTAGCCAGTCAGATTTATGTTTGGCCTGAGTGTCCCCTCAAGTTCAGACTGTATCCTTGATTACAAGAGCAAAATACTTGACTGCGCTAAGGTGCACAGTTATGTCCCTAACAAGCAAGAACCCATTTCTTAAAAGACTCCTTCAAGTTTGTGAAATCTCTCTTCATCACGAAGAAGGGTAGATCCCTAAGGACCTCAAACCAGGACGTACAGGAGCACCTGGAAAACACCCACTCTGATCCAAAGAGACATGATCCGATATCTATCCCATCTGATATCCACCCATTGAGCAGCCAGAACATCAAATGGATGTGAGCCCTCCGAATGGAAAGAAGTGGAGAACACAGTGAGGCAGGCAAGAGCATCCTCAGCCCCAGGCCCGAACATTGTCCCGTACAGGGTTTACAAAAATGCTCCCGAGGTTTCAATCAGCCAAAAGTGAGGAGAAACATCTCATCTTCCTTGATCTTGCTAATGCATTTGGGTCTGTTCCACATAGTGTCCTCTCGGCTGCGTTCGACTTCTTCAAAGTACTAGAGCCCATCACAGTTTGGATTAAAGCCTACTTCGAAGATCTGCATTTCGGCTTCACAACCCCAGATTTTACCATCATATGACAGCACTTTCTATCCGTAACTACTAATAATTACTGCTCTTATTGTTTCATTATAACTGTTGTGCAATAGGAGTAGAATTGACGTTGGCTAATTATTAATAATCATAAATATGATTATTAAAATAATACAATTATTTATTAAAAATAATTAAAAATTATAAGGCTATCACTTAAGAATAGTAAAATAATTAATTAGAAATGATAAGGTTATCCATTAAGAATAGTTAAATAATTAATGAAAACAATAAAATTATCAATTAAGAATGATACAATCTGTAATTATAACTTATCGTAGAGGGGCACCACCCTGGTTACAGGGACCAACGAGTCAATCTATAAATATCAGTCTCATCTGATAAAAGTTAAATTAATAATCTCAATAGTTAATATTAATGATTATATGATAAACAATGAAGGGTTTTAAGTTCGAGCACAGGCTATCATAATCCAGCTGAATTCACATACATATGCACAAATAATCACAGAATACTGATGCTTTAATTACAAAAGTATTTATTAAAAAGGGTAAATAAAGTAAATGTTATTTAATGATTCATCATTTTAACAAACTCCAATATTTCAAAGATAATAACAGCAGCAGCACTTATCACAAGTTAGAGCACACATGTACAACTTATTGTCTATCTATGTATGTCTGTGTGTGTGTGTGTGTCTGTCTGTCTGTGTCTATGTGTGTGTGTGTGTCTGTGTGAGAGAAAGAGAAAGGGGGAGTGGCAATGACGTATGACGCAGTCACGTGGTGACGTAGTCTGGTCACATCCAAGATAGCTGCCGATAATGATTCACTGAATTAAAGGGGCCGGAAAACTCTCAAAATGGTGGTCTGACCCACCAGGACTACAACCAAAATGGCGGAGCCGCTTTAGGAATTTAGAGCCAGAATGGAGGGCGGGTCTAGAGATGAATAATCTTCGATGGCAGCCGGACCACGTGTGGGACACAAAGTAGGAGTAAGAACAAAGGAGTGCTTTGTTCTCGCTCAGTTTTGGTGCCAAAATGGCGGCGAGATGCGCTCAGGTTCTCTAAGCCTAGAATTGTCTAGGTAACTTGAAATGTGTGAATACAGATCGGAACGTGTGTGTAAGCAGGTTCAGGAGAAGAGAGAGAGAGAGAGAGAGAGAGAGAGAGAGAGAGAGAGAGAGAGAGAGAGAGAGAGAGAGAGAGAGAGAGAGGGAACATGCAAGGAAAGAACAGAGAAGCTCTTTAAAACACACCGGAGATAAGCTAACAGTGATTTCACCACTCAGCACCCAAGCGGACGTTGTGTGCTGATATTTCAATCGGTAAAATCTCTGCAGACTTAAACGGACATTGACAGTGCGGCCGTAGGGGCTTCTCGCGGCACTAAGCACAAAGAACAAGGCCGGAACGCCGGAAACGGAAGTGCCGGCTCGTCACGGCTAAACACTGGAGACACGGAGGTCTCACAAACAAATACACTCAATTAAGGCAATACGCTAAGTATTAAAACTAGTCTCTGCCCAGACAAAATAACCCCTTACTGTAAAACCCTCACGGTGTGCGTGCGCGTCGGCGCGAATGTGCCGGGAGTCCAGTGGATCACGTGGTCTCTCAAGCGGGGCTCCGGGGATTCTCGTGGGACACGGAGCTCGGCCGCTGGACCGGAAAGGGAGCGGATTTCTTGTGCTGCCTAGAACGGAATGAAACTTCGTCTTCTTCTTCTGTGGCAGCGGAGATCGTGCTGCTGAACAGGAACGGATTATTCTTGCTCCTCAGCGGAATGAACGTCACGCTTCTGCAGCAAACGGCTGTTTTGAAGCCGTTTGTAGATTGTTTGAAAAAAGAAAAGTCTGTGTGCTCGGCCCGCGAGTGAACTTCCTGTTTCGGTCTTTCAAGTTAAAATAACAAAAGGTTCCTATCAAAATAAAATCCGACTGAAGGTAAAATAAAGAAAATAAAATGGATTAAAACAAACGTTTGTGATTGGCTCCCTTTAGCTACTGGACCATCTGGATAGACCTGGAGAGGTCTGGAGATGTCTTCAGTGCAGGGTAAAAAGCTAAAACAAAAGTGGTAATCACCTTCTTTAGCGACTGGGTCATCTGGTCAGACCTGGGGAGGTCTGGTTGAAACGTAAGTGCAAGAGTAAAAACAGCGAGCTCTGTGGGTTCAGCTGTCTTATACCACCTGAGGAGTTCCTGACTCCTCAGGAAGTGGTCATGGGCTTCAGTTGGCTCTCAGTCAATGAAATGTCAGGGTTCAAATCTCAGGGAGCGGCTAGAAACACAGTGGGGGTCCTCTGAAGGAGCCCAGGAAATGCTTCCACCACTAGGAGAGGCTCCAGGCTGGCTGAGGAAGGTGTTGCTTAACAGTGGAAACCAGTAGAACTGGTTTTTCGAATGTCTTGTTGGCCTCAAGTATTTACACTGGGATCTCCCCCAACATAACAGTCGGAGTTGAAACGTGATGGTTACTGTATCGTTCTTTTATCCCAAATAAGAGAAGAGCCGGTCTCGGTTTGGTTCAATCAATTATTAATTAAGAAGCAATGAAAAGGTACGAAAATTTACAGCAAAGCAATGGGCACCAAACGCACGGCCCCGGCCCTCTAGCAGCACGGACGGGCGGTTGTAATATTTTATAACAGTAGGTATAATTTGAGTGGTCAATAACGAAGGGAAGTCGAGACTTGGTTCTTCCTCGATGGTGCGCAGGCGTAGTTCCACCCTCTTGGCACTGGAAGTGATGAGGAGCCGCTCCCAGTCTCGCTCCTCCTCTGATAGTTGCTGGGCAAGTCTTCACATAAACAAGCTTTGACTCAGCTGACCCCTTGTGGGCGGTGTTGTTGTTATTGGAGTAAAGAATATTGTGTTCCTGCTCTATCGGCTGTATGTTCTGTTTGTGTAAACATGTGCATCCTCCAAACAAAACAACGCTTTTCTATCTGCCTGTCAGAACCTGGGGCGGCTGCTTGAACTCTGTGGGATGTTGACTTAAGCTAAGGGAGATATGCTTTAATATGAAAAGTTATGTATGAGAACAAGTTCATGTACAGTGTATAGTATGCCACAGATTTACAGTTCCCACAACAGGCAGCGGCTCTTATCAGACCTCTTATCAAGACAGGTGTGAGACTGACCAGCATGTGACGCACACACATTCTAACCAACTTCAAGATTAACACTAAGCAGCAACGATTATTATAAGTCATTGTTTGAAGGCCTTATATCTGGTCCAACCTGCTCCTGCATTTGTTTAGAGTTCAGTTCTATTGCAGAGACACACACACACAGACATAATTTAAAATCCAAACATTACGCAACTGTTCCTGGTCCTGAGAGATGGGGACACTTATGATGGTTTGACAGCCGCCTCTGATCCTCTGGTATGCCAAAATGAGCTCTTTGGTTTGCTTTGGCAGAGAAAGAAGGTAGAATATCTTAGAGACATATCTTTTGATGTTGGAAAACACCAACAGCCCTTTAAGATAAGTGGAGTTCATCAACCAATATGGATACTTTTACATTACATATCATCGTTTTACATTATATTTAAAATGTAAAATATATGATCAATCCTGATTAGTGAAACTTAACTTTAAAAATAAATTGTAACTACGTAATTAGGTGTAGTGCCACCTTCAGGTTACCTGCGCTGAACTTTTGTGGAAAGCATGTAGGAGAATGTAGGGGAACATCATGCAGAGTTCATCTGTCCGCTGGGGCCTCCTCAAGAAACCACATTTAAATTCCACAGATCATGATTTTTATTGGGATCTGAACCACACTCATAAATATCAGAAACAAGTTCTTTCATCAAGATTCACGAGTTATTCTCTGCGAAAGCAATTGTAAATAAATGTCCTACTTCAAAATGTTAAAGAACCTGATGAGAAAATCTCTTTTTGGCTGATGTCCCCATCCTTCCTGGTATCAGCTCATGCGGTCGGGTGGGGGCTCACTGGGTTGATGGTTCGATCCCCTCCTCTTCTGAAATCCCATGTTGTGTCCGTAAGGCATATAACAAATAAAACAACCTCACCACATAGTCAGAAAATTCAGTTTGTCCAATTAAATGATAAAAACACAGAATAAACTCACACAGAATTAGGTTTATTATAATGTGATTAAGGCTTCAATCAGCGAATGTCTTCATCGTACATTTATCGTAAATAAAATCCCATTTAAATTGTAGAAATATATGATTTCACCATTACATACGTTGATAAATTTAGCTGTTGGAAAAATGTTGCTGCTGTGATACTATTTTTATTTCATGATGCTCAAAATCGTGTTCATTTTTATCATGTGTGAATGTCTTTTAACTTTTAGTGGAAAAACCATTCAACACATTGAATGAAACAGGATTTGCAGAATCATGCCCAGATAGTTTGACCAGTTCTTTAATCGGCAGATTAAGTCTGAATCTGTTGATGTTTTGTTCACACAGGTAAACCATGTAATTACAAAGATTAACCAGGCCTGTAAAGTACTTCGTATCTCAGCAACCTCATTGTTTGAATACACCTGTGTTTCATGCGGTCTTACCTTACTGACTATTGGGCCTCGCCTCAATCATTTCACGCACCAATAATTCTTAAAAAATCCCAACACCAGATACAACAGAAAACCAGTTGGACAAGTCTAAAGGATTTGTGCCGCTACAAATAAAATGCATGTTGAGAAAGCAGTCCCCGATTCCTATGTACTTCAGCTTTTTTGAAGTTATGCTTCATGGCTTGTAATATAAGACTTGAGTAATCAAATGATTCATAAATGGGAGTGAAATTAAAAAAGTTATTTGTGTTGTACGTTGAGTTTACATTTAATAAACCTTTATTGAGCCATTTAATTGGAAAGTTGCCTAATCTAATATTTAAAGTTTCAGCTTCATCCTCAGTTACCTGGTCAAAGTTTACTGTAAATTTGAAGGCCTGAACACCAAATTGGAACGTCGGCCCAGTAGATGAGAAGACTTTAATAGTCTCATCTTTCAGACACCTGTTTCAAACAAAGGGCACACAATCAAGACACTGCCTAAGAACAATTGTTAATATCTTCCATGTGCAGTAATAACAGGATTTTGGCATTAGCCCTCACCCGTTCTTGATGAGGTCATAGAAGAGGGGGTTCTCAGGGTTGTCACCAGGAGTGGCTTTGCAGGATTCAACAAATACTTTCACATCTGGAAGTTCCGACTGAGCTTGAATGTCCATGTAGATCATGTCCAACAGCTTGACCTCCACTGGATAGGCCTTGGCCTCCACCTTATTTGTGAAGCTGCTATCGGGGAATATCTCAAAGGTGTAGCCAAAGCTGCCAAAGCTGGACTCTGTGAAAACTTAATCGGACTTGTCGAGGTTGAAGTTACTGGAGATGCTGATGGTTTGGGAAACTGGCAGGAGAAGCCAATCTTAACCTTCTTCCTGCGGGTTATGACCTCGTTGGGCAGCTCGAAGGAGTTGATCTCATTTTTGAAGCTGATGAAGTCCCCTGAATCCTTGATTAACGACAAACAGACATGGTAGAAAGGCCATTAACAGCTGCATATTTAAAGGGTGTGACCGGCATTCAATCTAGTATATGTCACTCTGATTAGACTCAAATGCCTGAGGCTCATAAAGTCACAGGGATTGAACTTGTTCTCCCATCGCTTCTTTATGAGCATTGCGTGACAATATGTTGCAGGTAATTAAAATAATTAATTCAAAATAGTCTCAGTCTATAAGCTGTTGGCTCAGTGGCCAAGTGGATGTCACTTTCAGATATACCATATACAATTATGTGGTAGCCACCAACCAGACTGCAAGGAACCTGCGTGACACTCGACAGTCAACTCTCTCTTACTGCCAACATTACTGCAGCAACCCGCTCGTGTAGATACATGCTGCCCAACATCAGGAGAATACGTCCCCTTCTAACTCAGAAGGCAGCACAGGTTCTGGTCCAGGTTCTGGTCAAGGTTCTGGTCCAGGCTCTGGTAATCTCACTCCTAGACTACTTTAATAGTTTGCCCTGTGGAGGTTGGCTACAGGTCCTGCTCCAGACCATAAAATTAACAATAACATCAACTGGCGGTAGGTATTAATTAGTGCGGCAGAACGTACATTGCGTATTCTCCATCTTGTCCTATGTTCTAAACTGGCACATTGTTTAGTTTAAGAAGGCAAAGAGGTAACGATGACTGATCTACTGAGTGACCACATGGCTTTCATAGTTCTGCCAAACAAGCCTGTAGCCAGTCAGATTTATGTTTGGCCTGAGTGTCCCCTCAAAGAGACATGATCCGATATCTATCCCATCTGATATCCACCCATTGAGCAGCCAGAACACCAAATGGATGTGAGCCCTCCGAATGGAAAGAAGTGGAGAACACAGTGAGGCAGGCAAGAGCATCATCAGCCCCAGGCCCGAACATTGTATACAAAAATGCTCCCGAGGTTTCAATCAGCCAAAAGTGAGAAAAAAACATCTCATCTTCCTTGATCTTGATAATGCATTTGGGTCTGTTCCACATAGTTTCCTCTCGGCTGCGTTCGACTTCTTCAAAGTACCAGAGCCCATCACAATTTGGATTAAAGCCTACTTCGAAGATCTGCAATTCGGCTTCACAACCCCAGATTTTACCACCATATGACAGCACTTTCTATCCGTAACTACTAATAATTACTGCTCTTATTATTTCATTATAACTGTTGTGCAATAGGAGTAGAATTGACGTTGGCTAATTATTAATAATCAGAAATATGATTATTAAAATAATACAATTATTTATTAAAAATAATTAAAAATTATAAGGCTATCACTTAAGACTAGTAAAATAATTAATTAGAAATGATAAGGTTATCCATTAAGAATAGTTAAATAATTAATGAAAACAATAAAATTATCAATTAAGAATGATACAATCTGTAATTATAACTTATCGTAGAGGGGCACCACCCTGGTTACAGGGACCAACGAGTCAATCTATAAATATCAGTCTCATCTGATAAAAGTTAAATTAATAATCTCAATAGTTAATATTAATGATTATATGATAAACAATGAAGGGTTTTAAGTTCGAGCACAGGCTATCATAATCCAGCTGTATTCACATACATATGCACAAATAATCACAGAATACTGATGCTTTAATTACAAAAGTATTTATTAAAAAGGGTAAATAAAGTAAATGCTATTTAATGATTCATCATTTTAACAAACTCCAATATTTCAAAGATAATAACAGCAGCAGCACTTATCACAAGTTAGAGCACACATGTACAACTTATGGTCTATCTATATATGTCTGTGTGTGTGTGTGTCTGTCTGTGTCTATGTGTGTGTGTGTGTCTGTGTGAGAGAAAGAGAAAGGGGGAGTGGCAATGACGTATGACGCAGTCACGTGGTGACGTAGTCTGGTCACATCCAAGATAGCTGCCGATAATGATTCACTGAATTAAAAGGGCCGGAAAACTCTCAAAATGGTGGTCTGACCCACCAGGACTACAACCAAAATGGCGGAGCCGCTTTAGGAATTTAGAGCCAGAATGGAGGGCGGGTCTAGAGATGAATAATCTTCGATGGCCGCCGGACCACGTGTGGGACACAAAGTAGGAGTAAGAACAAAGGAGTGCTTTGTTCTCGCTCAGTTTTGGTGCCAAAATGGCGGCGAGATGCGCTCAGGTTCTCTAAGCCTAGAATTGTCTAGGTAACTTGAAATGTGTGAATACAGATCGGAACGTGTGTGTAAGCAGGTTCAGGAGAAGAGAGAGAGAGAGAGAGAGAGAGAGAGAGAGAGAGAGAGAGAGAGAGGGAACATGCAAGGAAAGAACAGAGAAGCTCTTTAAAACACACCGGAGATAAGCTAACAGTGATTTCACCACTCAGCACCCAAGCGGACGTTGTGGGCTGATGTTTCAATCGGTAAAATCTCTGCAGACTTAAACGGACATTGACAGTGCGGCCGTAGGGGCTTCTCGCGGCACTAAGCACAAAGAACAAGGCCGGAACGCCGGAAACGGAAGTGCCGGCTCGTCACGGCTAAACACTGGAGACACGGAGGTCTCACAAACAAATACACTCAATTAAGACAATACGCTAAGTATTAAAACTAGTCTCTGCCCAGACAAAATAACCTCTTACTGTAAAACCCTCACGGTGTGCGTGCGCATCGGCGCGAATGTGCCGGGAGTCCAGTGGATCACGTGGTCTCTCAAGCGGGGCTCCGGTGATTCTCGTGGGACACGGAGCTCGGCCGCTGGACCGGAAAGGGAGCGGATTTCTTGTGCTGCCTAGATCGGAATGAAACTTCGTCTTCTTCTTCTGTGGCAGCGGAGATCGTGCTGCTGAACAGGAACGGATTATTCTTGCTCCTCAGCGGAATGAACGTCGCGCTTCTGCAGCAAACGGCTGTTTTGAAGCCGTTTGTAGATTGTTTGAAAAAAGAAAAGTCTGTGTGCTCGGCCCGCGAGTGAACTTCCTGTTTCGGTCTTTCAAGTTAAAATAACAAAAGGTTCCTATCAAAATAAAATCCGACTGAAGGTAAAATAAAGAAAATAAAATGGATTAAAACAAACGTTTGTGATTGGCTCCCTTTAGCTACTGGACCATCTGGATAGACCTGGAGAGGTCTGGAGATGTCTTCAGTGCAGGGTAAAAAGCTAAAACAAAAGTGGTAATCGCCTCCTTTACCGACTGGGTCATCTGGTCAGACCTGGGGAGGTCTGGTTGAAACGTCAGTGCAAGAGTAAAAACAGCGAGCTCTGTGGGTTCAGCTGTCTTATACCACCTGAGGAGTTCCTGCCTCCTCAGGAAGTGGTCATGGGCTTCAGTTGGCTCTCAGTCAATGAAATGTCAGGGTTCAAATCTCAGGGAGCGGCTAGAAACACAGTGGGGGTCCTCTGAAGGAGCCCAGGAAATGCTTCCACCACTAGGAGAGGCTCCAGGCTGGCTGAGGAAGGTGTTGCTTAACAGTGGAAACCAGTAGAACTGGTTTTTCGAATGTCTTGTTGGCCTCAAGTATTTACACTGGGATCTCCCCCAACATAACAGTCGGAGTTGAAACGTGATGGTTACTGTATCGTTCTTTTATCCCAAATAAGAGAAGAGCCGGTCTCGGTTTGGTTCAATCAATTATTAATTAAGAAGCAATGAAAAGGTACGAAAATTTACAGCAAAGCAATGGGCACCAAACGCACGGCCCCGGCCCTCTAGCAGCACGGACGGGCGGTTGTAATATTTTATAACAGTAGGTATAATTTGAGTGGTCAATAACGAAGGGAAGTCGAGACTTGGTTCTTCCTCGATGGTGCGCAGGCGTAGTTCCACCCTCTTGGCACTGGAAGTGATGAGCAGCCGCTCCCAGTCTCGCTCCTCCTCTGATAGTTGCTGGGCAAGTCTTCACATAAACAAGCTTTGACTCAGCTGACCCCTTGTGGGCGGTGTTGTTGTTATTGGAGTAAAGAATATTGTGTTCCTGCTCTATCGGCTGTATGTTCTGTTTGTGTAAACATGTGCATCCTCCAAACAAAACAACGCTTTTCTATCTGCCTGTCAGAACCTGGGGCGGCTGCTTGAACTCTGTGGGATGTTGACTTAAGCTAAGGGAGATATGCTTTAATATGAAAAGTTATGTATGAGAACAAGTTCATGTACAGTGTATAGTATGCCACAGATTTACAGTTCCCACAACAGGCAGCGGCTCTTATCAGACCTCTTATCAAGACAGGTGTGAGACTGACCAGCGATGTGACGCACACACATTCTAACCAACTTCAAGATTAACACTAAGCAGCAACGATTATTATAAGTCATTGTTTGAAGGCCTTATATCTGGTCCAACCTGCTCCTGCATTTGTTTAGAGTTCAGTTCTATTGCAGAGACACACACACACAGACATAATTTAAAATCCAAACATTACGCAACTGTTCCTGGTCCTGAGAGATGGGGACACTTATGATGGTATGACAGCCGCCTCTGATCTTCTGGTATGCCAAAATGAGCTCTTTGGTTTGCTTTGGCAGAGAAAGAAGGTAGAATATCTTAGAGACGTATCTTTTGATGTTGGAAAACACCAACAGCCCTTTAAGATAAGTGGAGTTCATCAACCATTATGGATACTTTTACATTACATATCATCGTTTTACATTATACTTAAAATGTAAAATATATGATCAATCCTGATTAGTGAAACTTAACTTTAAAAATAAATTGTAACTACGTAATTAGGTGTAGTGCCACCTTCAGGTCACCTGCGCTGAACTTTTGTGGAAAACATGTAGGAGAATGTAGGGGAACATCATGCAGAGTTCATCTGTCCTCCGGGGCCTCCTCAAGAAACCGCATTTAAATTCCACAGATCATGATTTTTATTGGGATCTGAACCACACTCATAAATATCAGAAACAAGATCTTTTCATCAAGATTCACGAGTTATTCTCTGCGAAAGCAATTGTAAATAAATGTCCTACTTCAAAATGTTAAAGAACCTGATGAGAAAATCTCTTTTTGGCTGATGTCCCCATCCTTCCTGGTATCAGCTCATGCGGTCGGGTGGGGGCTCACTGGGTTGATGGTTCGATCCCCTCTTCTGAAATCCCATGTTATGTCCGTAAGGCATATAACAAATAAAACAACCTCACCACATAGTCAGAAAATTCAGTTTGTCCAATTAAATGATAAAAACACAGAATAAATTCATACAGAATTAGGTTTATTATAATGTGATTAAGGCTTCAATCAGCGAATGTCTTCATCGTACATTTATCGTAAATAAAATCCCATTTAAATTGCAGAAATATATGATTTCACCTTTACAGACATTGATAAATTTAGCTGTTGGAAAAGTTTTGCTGCTGTGATACTATTTTTATTTCATGATGCTCAAAATCGTGTTCATTTTTATCATGTGTGAATGTCTTTTAACTTTCAGTGGAAAAACCATTCAACACATTGAATGAAACAGGATTTGCAGAATCATGCCCAGATAGTTTGACCAGTTCTTTAATAGGCAGATTAAGTCTGAATCTGTTGATGTTTTGTTCACACAGGTAAACCATGTAATTACAAAGATTAACCAGGCCTGTAAAGTACTTCGTATCTCAGCACCCTCATTGTTTGAATACACCTGTGTTTCATGCGGTCTTACCTTACTGACTATTGGGCCTCGCCTCAATCATTTCACGCACCAGTAATTCTTAAAAAATCCCAACACCAGATACAACAGAAAACCAGTTGGACAAGTCTAAAGGATTTGTGCCGCTACAAATAAAATGCATGTTGAGAAAGCAGTCACAGATTCCTATGTACTTCAGCTTTTTTGAAGTTATGCTTCATGGCTTGTGCCCTGTAATATAAGACTGTGAATAAAGATAGACGACACGTCTCCACTTCCTGCAACTTCACCACTAAATGCATTTAATCTTTTAGTTTTAGTTATCAAAGCCTGAAATTATGAGAGCGTGGCGGTCGTCTTCCTTTCTCCTCCTCCTGAAGTAGGTAACAGCCACAGCCATCAACACCACTGAAAACAAGAAGGCACAGCCGAAGAAGATGCTGCTGCCGTTGGTGTTAAGGATCTTCTGGATATTCCAGTCGTCTACGCTTGATTTGGTGTCTGAAGAAACAGGTGGAGGAGTCACTGAAAGACAATAATACAGCAGTTTACAGGCAGACAGAAAATATGTAGGTGGAGCAGTAGGTAGATCGGTTAGATTAGAGTGAGTACGAGGGTTGGTAGGTAGGTGGGTAGGTAGGTAGGTAGGTAGGTAAGTTGGTAGGTAGGTAGGTAGGTAAGTAAGTGGGTAGGTAGGTAGGTAGGTAAGTGGGTAGGTAGGTAAGTAAGTGGGTAGGTAGGTAGGTAGGTAGGTAGGTAGGTAGGTAGGTAGGTAGGTAGGTAGGTAGGTAGGTAGGTAGGTAGGTAGGTAGGTAGGTAGGTAGGTAGGTAGGTAGGTAGGTAGGTAGGTAGGTAGGTAAGTAAGTGGGTAGGTAGGTAGGTAGGTAAGTAAGTAAGTAGGTAGGTAGGTAGGTAGGTAGGTAGGTAGGTAGGTAGGTAGGTAGGTAGGTAGGTAGGTAGGTAGGTAGGTAGGTAGGTAGGTAGGTAGGTAGGTAGGTAGGTAGAGTAGAGTAGAGTAGAGTCGGTAAGAAGGTAGGTAGATAGGCTAGAGTTGTTAGGTTCATATTAACCTGCAGGGAGCTTGCCACTCTTTATGATCACAGTGTTATCTGCCATTGCCTCCTTGGGAGCAGACAGCCCGACAAACTGCCAAGGACCCTGGGTAATGTCGTGGCCAGCAGTCTCCTTGCTCACATCTCGCCTGCGTCTGCGGGTTGCACCCGACAGACAGCCCTGGGCACATCTGGAAAAGGAACTGTCTCCATCACACATGATGACGGAGCAGGTGATGTACACCTGTAAGGTGGCAGGAGAGAGTGTTTAGAGTTCCTGAAGATATCAAATGATTCATAAATGGGATGGAAATTAAAAAGTAGTTTGTGTTGTTCATTGAGTTTACATTTAATAAACCTTTATTGAGACATTTCGTTGGAAAACTGCCTAATCTAATATTTAAGGTTTCAGCTTCATCCTGAGTTACCTGGTCAAAGTTCCCTGTAAATTTGAAGGCCTGAACACCAAATTGGAACGTCGGCCCAGTAGATGAGAAGACTTTAATTGTCTCATCTTTCAGACACCTGTTTCAAACAAAGGGCACACAATCAAGACATTGCATAAGAACAATTGTTAATATCTTCCATGTGCAGTAATAACAGGATTTTGGCATTAGCCCTCACCCGTTCTTGATGAGGTCATAGAAGAGGGGGTTCTCAGAGTTGTCATCAGGAGTGGCTTTGCAGGATTCAACAAATACTTTCACATCTGGAAGTTCCGACTGAGCTTGAATGCCCATGTAGATCATGTCCAACAGCTTGACCTCCACTGGATAGGCCTTGGCCTCCACCTTATTTGTGAAGCTGCTATCGGGGAATATCTCAAAGGTGTAGCCAAAGCTGCCAAAGCTGGACTCTGTGAAAATGTAATCGGACTTGTCGAGGTTGAAGTAAGTGGAGATGCTGATGGTTTTGGGAAACTTGCAGGAGAAGCCAATCTTAACCTTCTTCCTGCGGGTTATGACCGCGTTGGGCAGCTCGAAGGAGTTGATCTCATTCTTGAAGCTGATGAAGTCGCCTGAATCCTTGATTAACGACAAACAGACGTGGTAGAAAGGCCATTAACAGCTGAGAGCAGAACAAAATGATTCTTTCTCTGCATTTTGCTTAATTCTTATCTTAAAAACACAGATTTGATCATGTGGATTTTTAAATAAAATATAATGTCCCTCCACACCTCAACTTTTGTGCCACAGGCGGAGAACGACATGGTGCCGGTGATCAGCGATCCGTTGGAGGTGAGGGAACACGAAGGGTCGCTCAGCTGCAGGAAGTTCTTGTCGATGCCAGGCATGGAGGCAGTGTACAGGGTCACCGTCATCTTGTTGGGTGAGCACTGAACAGTGGCCTTGCCTTTAAATCAAAATCCACATTAACTCCTTATCAAGAAGTGAAATATTAGTTCAGAACATCACAGGGGAGCTGTTATGCTCATTTCCTGATCTATATTTGTGTTTAGTCTCAAACTGCCTGTTGTGTAGTCTCCCATCCACTTCCTGCCACTGAACAAACATGACGCCAAAATCTGTCAGATATTCAGTAAACGCTGCCTTCTTCTGCTTTTGACATAATTTGTAGTAAGAGTCTGTGTGATCTTGGGTTGGAGCTGTGGTATCGAGTTTCCACCCGATAAACGGACTCAACCAATCCTGAGTCAGTTTCAGCTGTCAATCATGACATCTCTGCTTGTTTTTAAATTATTATTCAAACTGGAGATGAACCAACCTTGAGTGATAGAGGATTGGGTCACCATGACAACAACACACCTCATCTCTGACTGGCTGAAGGACATAAGAAAGAAAAGATGATTCAGATTCACCAAACAATAAACAGAGATTTATAGAATTACATTCACATGGAAACACTGACGTTTCTTTGGTCTCTGCGGTGAAGCAGAACGGGACAAATCTGTACAGATCGCTGTGCTGTGGCGTCCACTGCACGGTGACCTCGGCTTTTCCAAGTGTGTCATCCTTGAACGTTTTGCTCATGTCCTGTGGGCCGCTGATCTGGAAGTCATGGATGCTGCGGGACAAATGGGGACAGCGCAGGAGAAACTTGAAACTATGATCTTTATACGACACGTAGGATTGGTTAACACATGTGTGAATTACATACCTGCTGTGGGAAGCCTGTGCTTGGGCGTAGAGCGTGAACGGCTGACCCACGGTGGCATGAAGAACATCCCCATGTGAGGGAGTCTTAGACAAGAACACCGGCTGCACATGACCAACGTCACACCTCGGCACTGGAGCAAGGACTGAAACACAAACACCACAGGCTGTGAAGAGCACATCCTCTTCTTTCCTTTTACATTGTTGTCATCGATGAAGCCCCTGACCCAGGGGGGTTCTGACCTGCAGCCAGAACAAGGCCATCAGCATCTTTATTTACATTATGTTGTCCAGGTCAAAGCTAAACTCAGATCTTCAGTTTGTACGTTTACGAACTTTTGTACTTCTGCTTTGAGAATAGTACAGAAGACCAACTGTGACAATATTGATTTTATAGTGACTGAAAAATAAATTGGAAGCAATCAACTGAAAGTAAACAAATTAGCAGCCTACTTAAGAAAAGTGTTTATGGACTTGCACTTTACTAATTGTTATTCGTTCCATTTTACTTCTACTCCATCACAATTCACAGGGAAATTATTTCAAATAATTCATTGCAGCCAAAGATACAAATTACTTTGCTCATTCATGAACGCCTTTACAGGTCAGTTATTATTGTAAAGACATTTATGTAAATTCAACAGGTAACAAAAAGAAAAATAAAGGTCCTAAAATATTATAAGAAGTTTAACTAAGTTATTATAATAAGTTTTAAGATATTCAGTCCAATATTCAGTGAAATTATGAGAGGATAAAATATCATGTTCACAAAGCCTCAATATAATGAGAAAGAATATAATGAAATGATATAATATATATAATAGCATAATGAGAAACAAGGTGAAACTGAGGTGATTTTTTTTTTGATGATCAACAAATTGTCATGTAATTGTGACAATTCTACTTAAATTTCAACTCTATTATCTTCTATTTTTACTTACTTATTCTTAATTATTCTGGTTTACAAACATATTTGATATACTGTGACTCAGGCTTAATCTTGTAACGTCTATTTGACAGAAAAGCTGTTTTATGGTTTTCAGGTTAAATTACTTGTTTTTCTTAAATCGGTTCATTTCAGATGTAAATTTAAAGGACCCCTCACCCTCCACTGTGAACTGCAGCTTGACTCTGCAGAGAGGTGACGACTTCCCGGCCGAGACGCTGTGGAACTCTGACGACCCGTCAGCGTACGACACAGTGATGTTTTTAGAAGGAAAGTCCTCCAGCATCAACTCAAACACTCGGACGCCAACGGAGACGTCACCTGCTGGTGTCAGCGTGCACGCATCCTGGAAACACACCAACAGTTCCATGGCTCATTTTCAAAAGGTTTGGGTCTGTTTGGACTTAAGGAATTAAATATTTTTCTGAACATTGTTATTGATTTAAAAACACAGTCGTCCTTCAACTTGCCAGTGAAAATAAATACTGTAAAAACATTCAGTAAAAAAGATCAAATCAAAACTTTTAGCTTTAAGATTTAAAAGAAGACACTTTTTCTTCAGGTGATTCATTGGATATTAAATTACTTCTTGAGGCCGTGTCATGTGATTTTGAGAAAAAAGGGATGAACATGAAGTAGCATGTTAAAACAAGACGTTTCTTCTTCTGCTCATTTTTCATTCTTGGAAAGACCAAATAAATGTATACGTGATTAATATAAACTGTATAAGTAAAATGTTCATACATTCGAATAAAAATAAAGGATGAATAATAAGAATATCAAAGCCCCTGTAGATCTGCCGTGTATTTATCACTTGTTTAATAAATGATGGTTCACCTTGTCCAGAGTAAAGTTGGAGGGAACCGGGAACCCTGAGCTGAAGCTGCATCTCACGTCGTCTCCGTCTGGATCATGAGCCAGAAGATTAATCCTTGAAAAACAGTTCTGAGGAACCCTGAGGAAACACAACACTGACCATTAAGCGTATTTTCTTTTCCAATCTAATTTTAAAGTAAGTGATTTTGATTTGATGAAGAGTGACACTATTTGCTTTGACCACAAATTTAACCTTACAATAAAAAAGTTAAATAAATGAAACAAGACAAAAATACTCATCCGACTAAAAATAGAGAAAATATTAATACACATAATTATGATGTTAAAACAATAGAAAACCAATATAAGTGAGTTTTACTTTACTAAACACACATTATCATTCATGTAGTTTTGTAGAAACTTTATCCCTTGACATCTTGTTTAAGCTTTTTTGCCTTTGGTACCTCGTGGGATTTACAGAAGAAGAATTACAGATGTTTTAGATATTTCCTGCACTGTTCTGATCATTAAACATTAAAAAATAAATGAATGAATACTGATACTAAAAATGTTAAACTGGAATCATGTTGTTCTGGGATTGTACCCTCATGGTTGATGTACTTATTGCAAGTTGGATAAAAGCGTCAGCTCAATGTTATGTAATGTAATAATGTAATGAAGAGAAAAAACTATATATATAAAGTTGTAATTTTCTGTTAAAATTCTGTGCCATATATTTAAGGGACATTCGGATCAATGAAGATAATAAAAGGACCATTAAAACAAAACAAAAAAAGTCTGAGATGATAAAAATGAAGTAAAAAAGACAGAGCAAACATCAGGTGTTGTTCTCTGTCATACGACCGTCACACCTGAGCCCAGCATGAGAAGAAGAGCTGCTACCTTATGAGGGACACTGTCGTGGTCACTGGACAGCTGTTGATGGCATGTGAGTCGGAGCGAGTTCCCAGGTCCAACTCTGCCAGACTCGTCCAGTTTGTGCGTCCGTCGACGTTGGACTCCCAGCAGCAGCCGGAGCCCCTGAACCAGAGGGGGGGGGGGGGGGGGGTGTCACTCATACATACACCTGAGAACAGTTCACTCAGACCGGGGCTGGGGTCTTTATGTTTTATTTGTTTTTTTTCTTGCTAAACTCTTCTTGTCAGAGTCAAAGGATTAAAATCAATTTGACTTTGAACCACTTCATATTCAAACACACTGGTCTATTATTATTATTATTGACCTTTTGTATTAAAACTTAATGTGGTCAAACACTAGTCACGTGATTTTCACTGTGCACACAATTTAGGGAATTTCTAAAACCAGTCAAATATTTTGTACATATATAAATTAATGGTTTCCTCTGAGCAAACATTCAAACAAATATCAGTTGCTTTATAACACAAGTCACATTAATCGTCAGTTTAGCTCTACAAGAAATAACAAAGATAGTGAATCTGATATTAATATGAAGGAAATTATTAAGATTTTTATTCTTATATATATATATATCTTAGCACAAATGTGTCTTTGACCTTATTTAAGATAACATTTTGATCCCCTTTTACCCATTTTAATTGCCCAGATGAACCACATGTGGATGAAATAATCCTGTATCAGTCCCACATTAGGGACATTCCCCTCCAGGCCTGTTGGACTGACCCCAGAGAGAAGGAGGTTTTATTGGTGGAGATGGTCGCCGTCACGTGTCCTTCAGTCTGGCACCACCGGCCCTGGCCCGTTGCATCCTTGTCCGTCTCCAGGACACTGGACTTATTAAAGCTG
Organism: Limanda limanda; assembly: GCF_963576545.1. Lineage (NCBI taxonomy): Eukaryota > Metazoa > Chordata > Actinopteri > Pleuronectiformes > Pleuronectidae > Limanda > Limanda limanda. Next base: position 1,059,006 of record NC_083638.1, on the reverse strand, counting down.
GTGCAGACGTCTCCACCACAAGTGAAGGACGACTGATCCTGGCAGCTGCTCCGGCCGTTCTGTCTGTGACTGAAGTTCACCTGCAGCATTCGGGGAAGAACAGCGTCGTTAAAAGAGCTTTGAGTTTCCTCGTACGTTAAGTTCAGTGAAAACAAAAACAGGAAGAGCCGAGTGAGTCAATGCAGTCGGGCTGGTTTTTGCAAAACTGAAAAACAAATTCCTCTGCGCTGCTTCTAAAAATCCCCAAAAGTTTTGTTGGAGTCAGAAACTATCTTTGGTTTTGTAAGTTTCTTCATCTTCTGCATGTTGCTCCCATCAGACTCATGTCCACTTCTGTATATGAGCGTGAAATTTAGCCATCAGCTGGTGAACCAGAATTAATAATCTGCTTGAAATGTATGTTCTGTCATCTGAGGTGATAACATAACAAGTCCTAATTCTTACAGCAATCTGATCTATCAAGTGAGTTAGGGCTGAAATTTCAAATTAAAAGCTCTGTGATTATATTTCTCTCCTGTGATGAGTGATCCTGTGAGACGTGGAAGGATTTTACTGTCGTATCTGACACATAACTTCTCCGATGGTGCAAAACACATTGTTTCACAGCACCGAACACGACCAGAAACCTGTTCAGCTTTAGCAGAGAGCATGCTGGGAGGCTCGGCTCAGGAACCCGAACAAAACAAGAACAACAGACCAAGTACGCAGGAAGAAATTCAGAAAACTCATTGTTGGCTGCAGTTATTTGATACGTATAAAAACCTAACCCTATAAAGAAACCCTCGATTATTAAATCATCAGAACGTTTTAATCTGAGTCATGTCACAGTTTGCATTTACACGGACTCTCTTTAACTACGGTCATTTTATACTGATTCTAAAAAATCTGCCTGAGTTGATTATAAGAGACTGTACCGTAAAAGTGCCGTCCCTGTTCTTCTTTGGAGACATGAAGCTCAAACTGTCTCCGTAGAAGGTGAGAGTGGACGCAGAGCCCAGCAGGGCCAGCAGCAGGACGAGAGCTCCTGTCTCCATCATGTCTCACACGAGTCTGAGAGACAGACGCTGCTCCACTAGTACTCCGTCACCGGTGGAGAACAGAGGTGGTTCTCTCTGTTCCCACCAAACAGGAAGAACCAGATCTGAGGGAGGCCGACTGTAGCTATTATTACACTGATGGATGGATGGATGGATGGACGGACGGATGGATGGATAGATAGATAGATAGATAGATAGATAGATAGATAGATAGATAGATAGATAGATAGATAGATAGATAGATAGATAGATAGATAGATAGATAGATAGATAGATAGATAGATAGATAGATAGATAGATAGATAGATAGATAGATAGAGATAAATAGATAAATATATAGATAGATAGATAGATAGATAGATAGATAGATAGATAGATAGATAGATAGATAGATAGATAGATAGATAGATAGATAGATAGATAGATAGATAGATAGATAGATAGAGAGAGAGAGAGAGAGAGAGAGAGAGAGAGAAAAATATATAGATAAATATATAAATAGAGAGAGAGAGAGAGATAGACAGATAGATAGATAGATAGATAGATAGATAGATAGATAGATAGATAGATAGATAGATAGATAGATAGATAGATAGATAGATAGATAGATAGATAGATAGATAGATAGATAGATAGATAGATAGAAGATGTTAAAAACATACTTTTATGAGAGAGCCTTAACTGATTTAACCTTTTAATTTAATTTAATTAAATTTAAAAAAATTGTAATCCATTTAAAAGGATTTAATGTCTTTTAGAGTTCCTAAAATTGAATATTGTCTTTTAATATTTGTGATTCCTTGATTTCTGCCGACTCATGTTTTCATTACCTGCCTTTCTTTGGAACTCAGTGTGGAAAAGTTCTTCATAAATAAACAAGTCAGATACATGAGGTCGATGCTGATTGGTCCAGCTGGGGCCGGTTTAACGTTAAAAGCAGTAAACAGACCAAACTGTTGAAATCGGTCGGAACTCAATTACCGAGAGCGAAGGTCACTCGGATGTGGCTCAGGCGAGGACCCGTAGTGACGTCAGCTCTTGGAAAGTGTCAGAGTGGCAAGATGGCGACGGAACCAAATAAGACAGAGATCCTCAGCATCTTCAAGAGGCTGAGATCCGTTCCCACCAACAAGGTAACCCGACTGAGTCGATCCGTCGGTCGGTCGGTTGCTCGGTCGGTGTGTGTGTGTGTGTGTCAGGGACGAAGCGGTTAGCTCGGCAGGCTAACTGCTGCCTAGCTAGGCCCGGCTAACTGCGGCTAGCGGCAGCTAACGGCGGCTAGCTGTAGCTAACGGCGGCTAGCTGCCGGTGGAGCAGCTGAAGGCCACGTCTCCCCGGGGTGAGGTGGAGCTCGCACCGGATCTGTGACCACACCACGAGCAGCTACACGTTCATGCTCCTGGATCCTCCAGCCGGGCTCAGCGCCTGGTCCTCATGTAGACCCCGAACCCATCTAACCCGAACCAATCTAACCCGAACCCATCTAACCCGAACCCGTCGAACCGAACCCAGCGAGCTGCTCCTCAGTGCTTCTGTTGTCACCTTTAAACTCAACAACACAACGCGTGGACACCAGGTTGTTTGTGTTCCTCTAACAAACTGCGAGTTAACGTCCTGGTTTCTTCTTCGTGACTCTTGTCTCCAGAACTTTTCTGATCTTTTCACTGCAGTCACACAACATCTGGATTCTTTTGGTTTCTCAGTGTCGTGTGTAACCGAGTGCAAGGAAATAACCATGTGCCAATACAAGTGATGATAATATCACTTAACCTTTCTAAACATAGTTATACATGAACCATTGAAGGCCAATAATAAGAGACACAAGAGAACCACACAACATAAGGGCACAAATAGAAGAATACAAATTGTATGGATGTAAACAAATAAATACAATTTTAATTATTAAAATACTCAGTAAGATCAGAGCCTGGGAAAAGAGACTTAGTGTAGGAAAAGGTTCAGGAGAGAGATGAACTTACTTTATAGATAATATAGTTAAGTGAAATATCTCTATATGGCTGAATTGTCTGTTATACTCTTTGGTGAGTTTGGTCATTTAAAGTACCAATAGTATTTTTATGGAGGTTTTACTGTTCTCATTTTAAAGAAGTACCCACAGAAGGTATATTGTAGTGGTTTCCTAACTGAACGGTGGAGGTCAAAGGTCAAGATCAGGTGCCTTGTGTTTGGCCACAGCTGGATCCTTCACACGCTGATTAAGACCAAATTGAACACACTGGTCTGATTGGATCAAATAAATTCTTCAATTCAATAACCTTATGGTCATTTCTAGCCAAACAGCTAAGCTGTGGCGTGTAGAATGCAGATTGTCGCCCGGCAGGTCAAAGGTTCACTTCGCTGTGACATCATCATTATTCAACGTTACCCAGGAGCCGAGGGCTGGACTGAATTTCCCTCATGAGGTTGTAATTAGATACAGTGCATCTTGATATGAATAAACAAACTGATATGATTAAAGTAATTAGTGCATTGAATGGCAGAACAAGAGTCATCATTAATGTTCTCAGTGGTCATTAAAGACGTAGGTCATATCAGCACTTTAATGGTGTTTTGTAATTTCTCAAAGTCGTGATTCAAACAGGAAGTACCAGTCCAGTTGGAGGGGGGGTGGTGGATCAGTTCCTTGTCTGATGTTGGGTTCTTACAGATCCCACTGGAGTTATCCCAGTAACAACAGTATCCAAATGTGGTGTTTTCCCGCAGGTATGTTTCGACTGCGCTGCTAAGAACCCCAGCTGGGCGAGTATCCCCTACGGCGTGTTCCTGTGCATCGACTGCTCGGGCATCCACCGCTCCCTGGGCGTGCACCTCAGCTTCATCAGGTGAGTCCGGTGAGGATCTCAGAGTCCTGCTGCGTTCTTCTCTGACAGCCCCAGTGAGTGGACAGGAGCCAGGGTTGGTTCTTCTCTCCTCTCCCTGGTCTCATCTGTAACACGACTATGTTTAAACGTGATCACATCTCCTCTCTCAGCCTTCCACTCTGATCTTCTGCTGTTGAGATCAGCTCCTGATGTCCAGTGTGGTTCCTGTGCCGTCACACTGGAGAACTGACATCTCTTCTTTTCCCCTCAGATCCACTGAGTTAGACTCCAACTGGAACTGGTTTCAGCTCAGATGTATGCAGGTCGGAGGCAACGCCAACGCGGTGAGTCCATGAGGCTTCCTGGCCCAAATGAAAATCAATTCAAAACAAGATCTGCATCTTTCATCAGGATGACATGTTTAAAGGTAGTGTAATAACCTGTTAATTAATAAACTCCCTTTCTCCTCTGGTCTGAAGACGTCTTTCTTCCGCCAACATGGCTGCTCTACAAACGACACCAATGCCAAGTATAACAGCCGTGCAGCCCAGATGTACAGGGAGAAGGTTCGGCAGCAAGCTAATGCTGCGTTGTCTAAATATGGCACAGATGTGAGTATCAATGAAATTCTTTATGGAATGAATCCTCACAGATGAACACGGATTCAGATGTAAACATGTACCAAATATCTAAGGAGATGATAATCCTGAACACGCACCAGTCAGCAGGTGGACTGAACATCTCTCCAGACCTGAGGCCGTGTTTCTGCACTGATGAAGTCAGACCTGCTGAATATCTGGCTTTGTTGTTAAAGCTGCTCAACTGTTCATGTTTTTGTTTATTGTATATTTTCTATTATAAATCTGACCTTAAAAACAGACTCACTTAATGAACCCGTATCTGACTCTGGAACATTCAGTATAATCTGTAGTTCCTGTATCTTTAAAGAGAGATACTGCACATCTAAATGTGTTTTACATTATAAAACAAAAGGATCAGATGGTTATTTGATGAAAGACATTTATATATATATATATATATATACATAGTATATTAACGCGTGGGATGATTAATTAGTGAAATCAACACGTTAATATTTGTAACGCATGCGCAGAATGAGCTGCTCCATGAACCCATAGTGTCTGGTGTCCTATTGATCACTGACATTCTCTCTGTCTGAGCCGTGATAGCACCTGTAGCTCAGAGTCCACACGTTGTGTTAATGAGGACATCCTGTGTGAACCTGTGTGTGTGTGCGAGTGTGTGTTTGTTTCTAATACAACACACACACCTCTCTATGCTCTGCAGCTCTGGATCGACTCCTCTGCAGGAAGCACCCCAGCAGCTCCCGAGAAGAAGGAGACAGATTTTTTTGCCGAGCACACACAGGTTTGTTTCTGATAGAAAACCTTCACCACACGTCTGCTAACATGACATCTCCAATACAGGAATATTATTTCTACTGGAGTCCGAATGCCAGTTCATCTTTTGAGGCAGATCATACACAGACAATTTGAGTTGAGTAAACACAAACTGATATTTAAATAAGGATCTCATTGATTTGATTAATGGACCAAGATGTGAACATTTTACAGTTTATCGAATCACAAATATTACTGTGAGTTTGAATTGGATCTAAATAAGTCTCAAAAACAATTAACATGAATAGATCATAAATATACGTGAAGTTGAGGTTGGACAAGTTAGGGCTGAACTGTAAATAATGAAATATGATCAAAATAACCTAAAATGAGGGGGGGGGGGGGGGGGGGAACGTGCCTGTTCTGGTAACATTCCTTTGGTTTCTCTTCACTTATCGGAAATAATATGATATATCTATAAATGACAAAAAGGACGTGGTTCCGTTAAATTCTTCTTCACTCAAATTGATTGATATGTTTTTTGATTTCCAGCCTGCTGATGACTGGAGTATGGCTCCGCCCTCTGAGCCCGAGCAGAACGGAGCCAACCTCTCTCAGCTGACAGACACGACACCCAGAGTCCCGGACGGCTCCCGTCAGTAAACCAGACCTGTTGCATTCTGTGTTGAGTCATTGTCAAAGGAATTCTCTGCAGGCGTTCGTTGGATGTGTCTGTGTTGTGTCCTCGTGATGTCCTCCCTCAGGGACTCGAATGACAGGACGTGACTAGATGCATCATTAGAAATATGAGGTTCAGGTTCTACTACTTTGATTTGTACTCCACCCCTTTCAGTATTCAGATTTAATTAAATCATATGGATGTATTGTAAATCAATGGGTGCAGGGAATTGAGTTGGCATCCTCAGTTCTGAGTTTGCACTGGAGAGATTTAGCTGTGAACATAAAACCAGCATCAGCCAGAGATGACTCAGTTTAGACGTTCCAACAAACTGGAATCACTTCAAAAGTTTGGTCTTTTTAATTTGTTATTATCTTTTTCCAGAGCTGGAGGACGGACCCAGCATCGACGGCCTGAGCACGTCACCCAAAGCCTCCATGGGTGAGTCGGCTTGATTCAGTCTCTTTGAGTAAAGACACGAGCATCGTCCTGCTCTGTTCTCTAGAATGTCCCCTCGTGTCCCCTCGTGTCCCCTCGTGTCCCCTCGTGTCCCCTCGTGTCCCCTCGTGTCCCCTCGTGTCTGACGTGCACGACCTTCCAGTGGGTTTAACTCGCCTCACTCTCTCTCTGCAGCTTTGTATCTGTAGACAATAAATAAATCTAATGTCAGGACAATTAAATAAATCTAATGTCAGGACAATTAAATAAATCTAATGTCAGGACAATTAAATAAATCTAATGTCAGGACAATTAAATTAATCTAATGTCAGGACAATTAAATAAATCTAATTGAGGAGAAAGACGATGCAATAAATGTCTATTTCATTGTGCCGCACATCCCACTATTTATAGAAACGATTTTCGTCATTTGTACGACACTTTGTGTTTCTTCCTCACAACACAGACGCAGACAGGAAAGCGACATGAAGGCGTGTGAACATATCTGTCTAATGAGACTTTGGTCATAACACACAGTCCTGTGGATTAGTAGTTGTTGTTATGCACGAACATTGTTCTCGTTTCAACATAGTAATCTCTCGACGGCTGAGGTTCTAAATCGAGTTCTCCACAGAGCAGTCACCAAATGTCACGCACAGGGTTATTATCTGCACACAAATACCTGCTCACAGCTTCCTGATCGACAACTTGTCACATGCACACGAGCCGTAAACGATTAAGAGATCATGTCTGTCAACACTGATTAAAAAGAACTGGGAAGGTTTCTCAGTCTCACGCTTTTCAAAAAATGAATCTCAATTATTATATCAAACCAGTTAAGAAAAGGTCTGACACTTGTTGGTTTCCTTATTTTCTTAAGTCTCAATTATGAATCAAAGTAGAACTTTATTGATGCAACATTTCAAAACAAAGATGCGGTACAACGTGCATCACAAAATAGAAAATGATGAACAAGAAATTAAGCTGAGAGAATTCAAGGGAATCGAACTAGAGCTTTAAAACGCAATGAATAGATGATAAATAGATAATAGATAATAGATAAATGTCTTGTAAATTTCACGGATCTTAAAGTGATGTTCAGGGGAACAGTTTGACTTATGTTCACAGTTTTATCTAAAGAAAATCCTTATTATGTCATGGACAATGTCAGTGACTAAAGTCCAAGCTGCGTGTTTTTATTATCGTGTAAAATCCGCCCCTTGTGTGTCTGGATCATGACGGTGGCGACTGGTTTGTGTCGTCTTTAGATGACTCCATGCGTCTGTCGTCCCCGGAAGGACGAACACGTAAAGGTGATTTGCATTCGGTTTGCATTCGGTTTGCACTGGTTTGCACTGGTTTGCACTGGTTCCTGCAGACGCATGGTTGTGTTGCTTCACTCACATCGTAGCAGCCGCTCTCCTCTCTGCTCATGACGCAGTGGAAACAGCTGAACTTGTGATATTAGATTTTTGTTTAGCAGGTGCTGTTGAACGAGCGTCTCTGGTTGGGACAAAGCCTTGTTAATTGAGGTTATGTAAAAGTAAAGAAACATTGTGGAGCTGTGTCACATACCTGCAGCTCATCAGTGTGGTGAGAACCACAGAAGCAGCTCAGGATAACACGTCTCTGACGAGTGGAAAAAAAGAACTAATAACACGGTTGTGCTGTCACTGAAAAACGTCCTTTAATGCATCTATAATTTTAGTTCCAACCCTTCACTCAAATATTTATTATTGTCATGTTCCTGCCTGACATGTTCTTCTGGGAGCTGAGTAACATCAGTGGAATGTGAGCGGGAAGCTTTCATCTGCTTCTCATGCAAAACCAGTGAACCACGTCAGAGAAGTTCCGTATCTGAGGTTTTGTGAAGCTGAGGTGAAAAAACCTGAACCTGGTTTGATCGATCACATGGTCGACTGTAAATAAAAATGGACGACACGTCTCCACTTCCTACAAATGAGAAAAAATGAAGCAAAATATCAAATGCATGAACACGGCCATCTTGCACCAACAACATCTTTTGGAGTCTGTGCAGTAGTAGTTTATTTAATGTCTGCCTTGATGCATTGTTTTGTTCATGTCCCATTTGTTAACATGGAGAAGTTGTGGTGTGTGACCTATGCTGCAACCAGCCACCAGGCGGGATCAAGAGGCTTTGGCTTCACATTTGGGCATCTGTCATGTCGTCCATCTTTATTTACAGTCTGTGGGAGACTCTACCATTTCTTGTGAATGTAAAATATGATGCAGTTTTTACAAATGTCTTCTCGTTACAGATGTGAAAACGTCCCTCATTGGGAAAAAGAAACCCATGGCTGCCAAGAAAGGGGTGAGTCCAACTTTCAGCCAATCACGACCTCACATCCCGACTGTGATGGAACAGGACAAAATAATGTTACTTCAGAACTCAGCTTGAAGTCGAACATATTTTAAGACATTTAAAGAATCTTCTGCTTTGAATATTGATGAGGAAAATTAGAAGGGATTTATTTGACTGGTGTAAGACGGAGATGAAATTACACGATTGCACATAAACTTCGTTAGTTTTAAAACGTGAAATATAGGAATGCAAGTCTAACAGTGAACGGCTCGATAATGACGAGTCCTCCTGGTGGTTGAAGCCTGGAAGTGCTGATGATGCAAACTGTGCTGTGTGTGATGACAGTGGTTCTAACTTGGGCCAATGGGGTCGAGGCGAGTCCAACAGGGGGTTACTACTTTCACTCTTGGTGTTAATTCCCATCGCAAGTTTGGCCTTAAATTTTATGTCATTGTTTTAAAAAGGTTTTTAATAAGTCTTCCCTGTTCGTGTATGTGACCTTTTCGTCTTAGTTTCTACATCACAAGTTGCCGGGACTAAGGTTTAATGTGAAACTTTGCTAATGAGAAAACAAACAGTCTTGATTTGTGAAGGTCTGGATCTCTAACTGTGTCTAATGTGCACCACATCTTCTCACTCCTCTGCAGCTGGGGGCCAAGAAGGGCCTGGGAGCCCAGAAGGTGAGCAGCAAGAGCTTCTCTGAGGTGGAGAAACAGGCTCAAGTCGCCGAGAAGCTCCGAGAGGAGCGGGCGGCTGAGGCAAAGAAACAAGCCGAGGAATCCATGTAAGATTCGTTTATCTGAACTAATTAAGTTTAGTAATGGTTGGGTTTCTATGCTGCTGTTGCTTATTTCCATGTGTTTTAAAACCTCTTCACGTACGTCTGACCTGTGGCAGTGTGACGTCCATGCGCTTGGCTTACAAAGAACTGGAGATCGACCGGAAGATGGAGGAAAAGAAAATTCAGAACATGGAGGGCAAGAAGAGGGAGCAGGCCGAGAGGCTGGGCATGGGCTTCGGAAACAGGAGGTAACCTCGCTGCACCTACAGGTCACTGTCCTACTGAGATCAGTGTGATGTTCACCTCTGAAGAATTCATAAACTGAATTGTGGATAATCTCCAGTCTCCGGAGTTTCTCCTGCCGGCCCCGGGGAGAAACTCTGGATAATGTCCCGTATATAGAGATATAGATATAGAGCCAATGTGAGAAAATAGCAGATAATCTGGAGGATGAGTTGGCGTTTTGATGATGTTCCTGACACGCAAAACTGAAAAAAAAATCAAAATTTAAATATCTCATAATGAAAAATACTCTCGCTTACAAGATTTGAGCTTTTGATGATAAGAGACGACAAAAGTGTGTATTTGCTGAAAACTAAAACACGTGATCTCTGCAGCAGAATTCACACGTTCCGTCCTTCATCGTCCGTCCCTCACCTGAACTCTGAACGTGTCCCACCTGTCCTCTCCCCTTGTGTTCTACATGTGTGAATGACAAACTCTCCCCCCATTGTGCAGACGTTCTCCTGAGTTCATGTCTAAAGTCGTGTAAAGGCTAAAGGCCACTAAAGTTTCTCTGCAGGTTATCAGGAGTCTCATTCCACAGCGTATCTGTGTCTGTTCCGTTCGGTCGACTCCTGAAACCGAGCGTCTCTAAATGTGCTCGACTTCCTGTTTCAGTGCCATGTCTCACTCCGTGATGTCAGAGATGCAGGTGATCGAGCAGGAAACTCCCGTCGGAGCCAAATCCTCCTCTCGCTCCAAACTGGACATGTTTGATGAGCCGGGCTTCACGTCCGGACCGCCAAAGTACACAACACACAAACACACAACACACAAAGAAGTCAAGTCAGACAGGACGAGTGAAAGAGAAGAACCTGATCTACTGTGGTTGATGTTTCAGGTATAAGGACAACCCGTTCACCGTGGGCGATAGCTTCGGCTCGCGGTGGGACACTGAGGGAGGAGGAGGCTCCTCCTTCACCACGTCCTGGGCTCTGGAGAAGGAGGACCCCAAAGACGAGGTCACCATCTCTAGTATTCAGCCAATCGGAGAGAGGTATTCACGTCGAGGTTCAGCATTTTGTTCTCATTTCAAAACTGTACAACTGTCGGTGCAGCTCTGATGTGTGGTCTCGTGTTTGTTCCAGACTTCCCAGCAGGAGGAAAGCTGAGGTGTCGGCTCCGGTGTCCGAGTCCAGCGAGGCCAGGGACAAGTTCGCCAACGCTAAGGCCATCTCGTCCGACATGTTCTTCGGTCGGGAGAGCACCGCCGAGGTGAGAAGCCTCAACTTCAGTTTCAAACTAAAACTAAAAGCAGCTCGGGCTCAAATTCAGAAGCAACTTTGTTTTGCAATCAATGAATCCTGAGCGCTGTTATTGAACCTGTGAATCTCCGATCTCCTCAGTACGATGCTAAGACGAGACTGGAGAGCATGTCGGGCAGCACGTCCATCAGCTCAGCCGACCTGTTCGGAGAAGACGGCGACCACAAAGGTAAGAGCTGCTCGTCTGTGACATGAAGAAGAAGAAGGAGAAGTGACGAGACGTGAAAAGCAAATGGCAGCAAACAGGTTCTTCAGGTTTATGAAGAACACGTCGTTCTTGTTAGTACCAGACTTTACTGTAGGTTATGTGATTTTTATTTTTTTTCTTATCTTCGGCCCACGAATTCAATTCAGGGTTGGAAATTTGTTTCTGAAGCACTTTTTAATTTTTTTTTAATATTCTTTATCTTTTTTTTGACAGTTCAGCCCAATTTTCTTTCTTTCTTCTGCTGTCAAGCTTTTTCAAAATTGGGTAACTTTGTACATTTTGGGAGAGGTACAGTGTGTACATGTAGACACAAGATCATAAAGACATAATCACAGATCAATAGAGAAAAACAAATAATCTGAAGCACTTTTAATCGTATTAGTTGCAAACGTCTTCACATCCTGATAGAAACTGATTCAATGAACTGGTCTGAAGGAGTGAAGCCCGCTGGCATGTTTCCAAAGTGTCAGCGGCTACTTAAATAAAAGTAAAACAGAGTTTGAGTCTGTACATTAATTTAAACAACACTAACTCCTCCTCCTCTTCCTCCTCCTCCTCCTCTTCCTCCTCAGGGAATGCAGCTGGCTATGACGGCGTGCTCCCCACGGGCCCGGACATCGCACAGTTCAAACAGGGAGTGAAGAGCGTAGCGGGCAAGATGGCCGTCCTCGCCAACGGGGTCATGAACACGATCCAGGTGAGTGGGCGGAGTCTAGGAGACGAGGAAACACGACGAGCTGGAAACTGGAAAACGACCGAAGCAAACGAGTTCTCTTCTGCTTCCCTTCAGGATCGTTACGGCTCCTACTGATCAGCGGCCACGGGGGAAGACGTAGGAAGTGGCGCCCGAGCCGAGCGTCCTGACGACCACGAGCGTCTGGACGGGGACACGGGAGAGACGGCTGCGTGGGGAAGAGACTCCTCTTCTCTCTCATCCCTCTTTTAGAGACAGTTCTCCAGGAGTGTGACAGTATTTCCTCCTCTCGTTAGCAGACTCTCGTCTTATTTTCATAAAGGAAACCATCGCAGTGTCGTCTTTTTTTAAACCAACAGTCGTGTTGTAAAATACCACCGAGAATTTTTTTTGGTCTTAGATTTTCAAAGAGTTAACTCTTCTATATTTTATTCCTTCTACATAAATCAAAGTGTTGTTATTGATGATTATTATCAAATTCGTCATCTCTTGTTTTTATCATGATATTAAAAAAAGTCACAGTATATATTTTTCTCTTTAAGCGTTCAGAGAATCCAGTTCAGTTTGTAAACCGGTTGTTAGTCTGGATCTTGTGTGTCTGTCCGGGTGAGGACTTAGTTCACTGAGTCACTGGAGAGTCAAACATCCGATGTCCTCGCTGGTTCTTCTCTCCTGAAGGCGTTGAACCCAGGAAGCGCTCGGAGGAGTCGGAGGCTTCTGCTTTGTGGTGTCGGAGCTGTTGGACATTTCAACTTTAACCCAGATTACTGTTAAAGTTGACGTGGATCCCAGCTCATTAAACAACGACACTGTCTCGACTGCATCTCAGTTTCACTCCGACTGACTCTCTGAACCTCAGCACGTTCTGTGGAAGCTGCTGTTTCCCCTCGTCAGATTAACCTTTTATTTTGAAAGGCCGATGTCGCCAGTTTACAGTTTATCTTTTACTTTTCAGACATGTTGGCCGATGAAAAGACAAAGAACCAGTTCAGTTTCTGTGTAACTCTGACCAGGTCGCATGCAAGTGAACACGATCCCACTGTAGCGTCAGTTTCTGCTCGAGACGCGTGAAACGCACAACTTATTGTTTTCCATGACTGTTCCCGAACAAGAAATGACCAACCACGCAGATCGAAAGGATGAAACATTCAACTATTTATTTGTAGGCTACAAAAAGAAACTTATTCAGTATGTTAATAAAGATTTAAAACCTCTGCTGCCTTCAAGTCATTGACTGACACAAATAGTCTGGAACCTCTTTGTTGTCTCATTTGTTTTCATGGTCGAGCACAAAAACCTGCAGTTGATCTTTGTGTCTCTGACGGGTTTTGAGTTCAGGGACTTTAACAATCTGTACACTATCAATCATGCAGAGACGTGTAAATGAACAGAGGACCATGTTTCTGTATTTAAAGGACAAAATGTTGAGAAATAAATCTGAGCATGTGGAGAATTACCTCGAGATGAAAGTGGAACATTTAAGAAAATAAACGTCTACAAACGACCACCTGAACAGGATCTCATTAGATTATATATCCTCTGATTTAGTTGGACTTAATTCTTGAAATGCAAAAGGAAAAACATTCCTCCTCCTCACACGGTCTTCTCACGTTTGAGACGCTGCTGTAGCTTCTCCTGGTCTTTGGTCACATCTGCTGGTGAACTCCTCACCTGTTGCTGCTCAGTGTGAAGTTTGACGGACAAATCACTGACGGAGCTTCAACAAGACAGAAACAGCATCATCTGTGTCTTCATCGTACAGACGTGCGTAAATCAAGAACTCAATTATTCAGGTCTTAAAGGAAATATCGTCCTTGTTCCCTCTTCGTAGCGTCGGAAAGAATTAATCAGATTCTGGGCGATGATGTCGTTTCTTCTCTGACAGGAAACAGGAAGTGTTGTTAGAAGAAGGTGCAGCAGTGGAAGTCGTCTCCACAGCGTTTTCTCTGATTACTGGGGAATCACAGCAGGAATCTGTGGCTGAACCTGGAGTGACAACCCCCCCCCTTCCCCCCCAACGTCCTTCATCTCCGATCAAATCACAAGATCCTAAATCCACTCCGGCTCTATCCCCAGTTGTAGAAGTAGATCTTCTGCCAGGTGGGGAGATAATCCATCAGAGGGCCTGAGGAGAGAAGCAGCTTTTATTCCTGTTTCTCACAACGACGCTGAACAGATGTTATTGAAATATTATTAATACATTATATATAGTGGAGTGAATCTGTTCCACCTCCTCCCAGCTGGTGCGGTGCTGATTCCTTCTGACTGACAAACAGCACAGACATGATCTTAACTTTCTTTCTTTGTCTCCGATGTTTCATGTTGAGAACTTACGTGCAATAAGCCCGATTCCCGGGACGTGATCCGCGAGGACTCGGAGCAGGAAGAGAATCTTTTCTCTGCAGGTGAAGAAACACAATCACGTCTATTAAAAACAAATCTTTTAATCTGAAATCTTCCCTTTGGAACTGAAACCATTCATCGACTAAACCTCCAACATTTGACTGAAGCAGCAAATCTATATTTTCAATCAGATCTTCAGCGTTGTCTGATTGAACTTGCTCAAATGTGAAGGTTTGCTGTTTTTTGTTTTAATTATAAATATATAATATCAATCAATTTTATCATAGTGAATATAAAATATCAAATTCAGCTGAATAAGGATGCTGAGTGTGTTGATGACTCCTGCACAGAAACTCACTCTGAGAACCTGTCATAGAAAGGTGAGCGCAGGAGGTAGTAGAGCAGGAGGAAGGTTCTCCTCCTCATCTCCGCTCGCTCCCAGCGATTCTCAAATCTGCTTTCGTTCAGGACGGCGAAGCTGGAGAGAAGAGAGAAGAGGGAAGAGCATGTTTCATTCAACTGTTCACGGGACTCGTTTGGGGGTTTTCAGAGACACCTGATGCAATGTTTCTTAACTTTGCTTCATAACAATCAGAGTTCAGTTGGCAGCTCAGTAGACGAGTGAGTTTCTCTGACTTCGGCCTCAGGACAATTCTCCGAGTCGTTCCTTACGATCTGTGATTCATCACGTCCACGCCTCTGGGCAGCCGCTCGTCGGACTCTCATGAATGCGACGTGTCTTGAATTCCTTCAAGTTATGCAAGAACCCTTGAGATGAACTGGTGAACTCTTTAAACTACGGCGACTTTTAGGACAAATGAGTGATGATCTTTTCGATTGGAAGGTGAAAGGTCACGCTCTCTGTGACATCATGTCTCTGCAGAAACACCTTCAGGAACAAAGGAGTCTGGTCTTCATTCCTTTGACGCGACTGAGAGACGGAAGAAGAACGACTCGTAATTCGAGTTTTTGAAATATGTAAAATTTGAATATTTGGTATCAAATGGTCCTAAAACGTCACTGATTCCAAACGACTGTTAAATGATTTACACATTTTTTTCAGTTTCTCGTCCGACACTTGTTAGAAACTTCATCAACTCGCTCACTGTGAATATTCAGACATTCTGTTATGGGGCTGAGTTCAGTGCAGATTATCATACCACAAGAACAATTAACGTCTGAAAGGATAATTACAGACCTCAAACTCTTTCAAAAGAAAATCCTCCTTTATCTATAGAGCTCATCCGACAGGCGAGAGGCGTGGCTAACAGCCGGTCGACAGCGAATCACAGGGCAGACGTTCAGAGACAAACAACAGTCACAGTATTTGCATGTTCTCCCCGTGTCTGCGTGGGAAGAACAGACATGATATATGATAGAATAGTTTTATATTCAGAAGGTTCGTCACCTGGAGAGTTCCAGGACGCCGGAGACGATCCACGGTTTCCAGGACTGTTTCCCACAGAGTCCGAGGCAGAGCACTGACCACAGGGCGGAGTCAAGGAAGCACTCAGAACCCGTTTCTACTCAGAAGCTGATAAATGCAACAGATCCACAAAGACTTGGAATAAACTCTGATGTCTTTACTTGTGGGTTAGACTCAGAGTGCGATCGAGTTTTAATTTGTCTTTTCTGACAATATCAGAGACATTAAATAATGTGTTGGTTTTGTTTATGAATAAAAGAACAAATTTAAATGAACATTTCACTCTTTCCTGAGTCGATTCCCTCACATATTTGCACATATTGTATGTAAAAGAATTTAAAAGAATTACAAATTGCACAATTACACAACTTGTATCTTTTATATTGCACACATGTTGTAAATTGTATTTCTATTTTTATCTCATTTATTCTACGTTTTGTATCGATTAGTTTGTTACAATTTCCTTCTGTGTTGCTTTGTCAATTTGGAATTTCTAAATGAAAGATTCTCTCATTTCACTGCTCGTGTGACACAGTCGTCATCATTCCAGCTCTACACACACACACTCACACACACACACACACAATCTCTCACACACACACAAATACTCAAACATTCTCTAACACACACAAACACACACACATTATCTAACACACACACATACACACACACTCAAACATTCTCTAACACAAAAACACACACACACTCACACAGACATTCTCTAACACACACACACACACAGACACACACACACTCAAACATTCTCTAACACACACACACACACAGACACACACTCAAACATTATCTAACACACACACACACATTCTCTCACACAAACACAAATACTCAAACATTCTCTAACACACACACACACACATTATCTAACACACACACAAATACTCAAACATTCTCTAACACACACATTATCTAACACACACACACACATACACACACACTCAAACATTCTCTAACACAAAAACACACACACACTCACACAGACATTCTCTAACACACACACACACTCAAATATTCTCTAACAAACACACACACACACAGACACACACTCAAACATTATCTAACACACACACACACACACTCAAACATTATCTAACACACACACAGACACACACACACACACACACTCAAACATTCTCTCACACACACACACACACACACACACACACACACACACACACACACACACACACACACACACACACACACACACACACACACACACACACACACACACACACAGGTGAAGGATACGGTGGACGAGCGGGCGCCCGATGTACACGGCCTCGGCGACGCTCTCCTGGAGGCGGAGCTTGGTGGGTTTGCTGTGGAGCTTCTCCTTGGAGCTGCTCTTCTTCTGACTCGCTGCTCCCCACAGCCGGGCCTGCAGGGCCGGACCTGCCACCAGGGGGCGAGGGGGGGGGGCGTTAGGTGACTGACAGCAACAACAACAACAACACAACTCTGAGAGGTCGTCTCACCGGTGCCCAGCGGCCTGATGACCCGTCCTGACCTCTGACCCACGAAGCAGGTTCCATCTTCCAGCTCGCCGTCACCGTCTGTGGAGGAAACAACAAACACACACATTGTTGCTACACACTTACACAAGTTGTGTCCTCGGGTCGTGGTCAGCTTGAGAGAACTGACCTTCACTGCCGGGGTCCGCCCCTCTGTCCAGGGGGATCATGGGGGGGGAAGTCTGGATCCCGGTCTTGTACCACAGAAGAAGAACGAAGCGGAAGATGGTCCTGGTGAAGTCAGAGGGAAACGTGAAGCATGAGACTCCTCCCTCTACGCTTTTAGATTATTATTATTATTATTATTATTATTATTCAAAAATCTGAAGCAAATCTCATCCGCATTTAACCAATTAAAACTTCACAGCACTGTGTGTTGTGGGTCAAAGGTCAACAATACTTCATATTCATGCTCCGTGGCCACGAGGCGAGTAAACGTTACACACATGCGACTGTTGATTTGCTTTTTCAACACAACCTGACATGAACGCACACTGCTACGTGACAATTGAAACTAAAGTTCACAGGATTTGAACCGTACTTAAAAATCTGAATGAGTGAGATCACCAGCCAGCGGCCGAGCCCCCCCCACAGCTTGCCGGCCCCCATCTCCAGGAAGACCTCCACGTACTCCAGCACGGAGAGCCAGGTCTGGAGCCGCTGCTGAGACAGGGTCTGCACACAGACACACACACCTTCAGACAGACACACAAACCTTCAGACAGACACACAAACCTTCAGACAGACACACAAACCTTCACACAGAGACACAAACCTTCACACAGAGACACACAAACCTTCACACAGAGACACACAAACCTTCAGACAGACACAAACCTTCAGACAGACACACAAACCTTCACACAGACACACAAACCTTCACACAGAGAGACACAAACCTTCACACAGAGACACAAACCTTCACACAGAGACACAAACCTTCAGACAGACACACAAACCTTCAGACAGACACACAAACCTTCACACAGACACACAAACCTTCACACAGAGAGACACAAACCTTCACACAGAGAGACACAAACCTTCACACAGAGACACAAACCTTCACACAGAGAGACACAAACCTTCAGACAGACACACAAACCTTCAGACAGACACACAAACCTTCAGACAGACACACAAACCTTCAGACAGACACACACACCTTCAGACAGAGACACAAACCATCACACAGAGACACAAACCTTCAGACAGAGACACAAACCTGCACACAGACACACAAACCTTCAGACAGACACACAAACCTTCACACAGAGACACAAACCTTCAGACAGAGACACAAACCTTCAGACAGACACACAAACCTTCAGACAGACACACAAACCTTCAGACAGACACACAAACCTTCAGACAGACACACCTTCAGACAGAGACACAAACCTTCAGACAGACACACAAACCTTCAGACAGACACACACACCTTCAGACAGACACACAAACCTTCAGACAGAGACACAAACCTTCAGACAGACACACAAACCTTCAGACAGAGACACACACCTTCACACAGAGACACAAACCTTCACACAGACACACAAACCTTCAGACAGAGACACAAACCTTCAGACAGACACACAAACCTTCAGACAGACACACAAACCTTCAGACAGAGACACAAACCTTCAGACAGACACACAAACCTTCAGACAGACACACAAACCTTCACACAGAGACACAAACCTTCAGACAGAGACACAAACCTTCAGACAGACACACAAACCTTCAGACAGAGACACAAACCTTCAGACAGAGACACAAACCTTCAGACAGACACACAAACCTTCACACAGAGACACAAACCTTCAGACAGAGACACAAACCTTCAGACAGAGACACAAACCTTCAGACAGACACACAAACCTTCTCACCTTCAGAAAGAAACAAACCTTCAGACAGAGACACAAACCTTCACACAGAGAGACACACACCTTCACACAGAGACACACACCTTCAGACAGACACACAAACCTTCAGACAGAGACACAAACCTTCACACAGAGACACAAACCTTCACACAGACACACAAACCTTCACACACAGACACACAAACCTTCACACAGAGACACAAACCTTCTCACCTTCAGAAAGAAACAAACCTTCAGACACAGAGAGACACAAACGTTCAGACAGACACACAAACCTTCACACAGAGAGACACAAACCTTCACACAGAGACACAAACCTTCAGACAGACACACAAACCTTCACACAGAGAGACACAAACCTTCAGACAGAGACACAAACCTTCAGACAGACACACAAACCTTCACACAGAGACACAAACCTTCAAACAGAGACACAAACCTTCAGACAGACACACAAACCTTCACACAGAGACACAAACCTTCACACAGAGACACAAACCTTCAGACAGACACACACACCTTCAGACAGACACACAAACCTTCAGACAGAGACACAAACCTTCAGACAGACACACAAACCTTCAGACAGACACACAAACCTTCAGACAGACACACAAACCTTCACACAGAGACACAAACCTTCAGACAGACACACAAACCTTCACACAGACACACAAACCTTCAGACAGAGACACAAACCTTCAGACAGACACACAAACCTTCAGACAGACACACAAACCTTCACACAGACACACAAACCTTCACACAGACACACAAACCTTCTCACCTTCAGAAAGAAACAAACCTTCAGACACAGAGAGACACAAACGTTCAGACAGACACACAAACCTTCACACAGAGAGACACAAACCTTCACACAGAGACACAAACCTTCAGACAGACACACAAACCTTCACACAGAGAGACACAAACCTTCAGACAGAGACACAAACCTTCAGACAGACACACAAACCTTCACACAGAGACACAAACCTTCAAACAGAGACACAAACCTTCAGACAGACACACAAACCTTCACACAGAGACACAAACCTTCACACAGAGACACAAACCTTCAGACAGACACACACACCTTCAGACAGACACACAAACCTTCAGACAGAGACACAAACCTTCAGACAGACACACAAACCTTCAGACAGACACACAAACCTTCAGACAGACACACAAACCTTCACACAGAGACACAAACCTTCAGACAGACACACAAACCTTCACACAGACACACAAACCTTCAGACAGAGACACAAACCTTCAGACAGACACACAAACCTTCAGACAGACACACAAACCTTCAGACAGACACACAAACCTTCAGACAGACACACAAACCTTCAGACAGACACACAAACCTTCAAACAGACACACAAACCTTCAGACACAGAGACACAAACCTTCTCACCTTCAGAAAGAAACAAACCTTCAGACAGACACACAAACCTTCACACAGAGACACACACCTTCACACAGAGACACAAACCTTCAGACAGACACACAAACCTTCAGACAGACACACAAACCTTCAGACAGAGACACAAACCTTCAGACAGACACACAAACCTTCACACAGAGACACAAACCTTCAGACAGAGACACAAACCTTCAGACAGACACACAAACCTTCATACAGACACACAAACCTTCAGACAGAGACACAAACCTTCAGACAGACATACAAACCTTCAGACAGACACACAAACCTTCAGACAGAGACACAAACCTTCAGACAGAGACACACACCTTCAGACAGACACACAAACCTTCAGACAGACACACAAACCTTCAGACAGAGACACACACCTTCAGACAGACACACAAACCTTCAGACAGACACACAAACCTTCACACAGAGACACACACCTTCACACAGAGACACAAACCTTCAGACAGACACACAAACCTTCAGACAGACACACAAACCTTCAGACAGAGACACAAACCTTCAGACAGACACACAAACCTTCACACAGAGACACAAACCTTCAGACAGAGACACAAACCTTCAGACAGACACAC
The DNA here is from genome assembly GCF_963576545.1 of Limanda limanda. Lineage (NCBI taxonomy): Eukaryota > Metazoa > Chordata > Actinopteri > Pleuronectiformes > Pleuronectidae > Limanda > Limanda limanda. The sequence goes on along the minus strand of NC_083638.1, from coordinate 1,037,892 downwards.
AAACCTTCATACAGACACACAAACCTTCAGACAGAGACACAAACCTTCAGACAGACATACAAACCTTCAGACAGACACACAAACCTTCAGACAGAGACACAAACCTTCAGACAGAGACACACACCTTCAGACAGACACACAAACCTTCAGACAGACACACAAACCTTCAGACAGAGACACACACCTTCAGACAGACACACAAACCTTCAGACAGACACACAAACCTTCAGACAGACACACAAACCTTCAGACAGACACACAAACCTTCAGACAGACACACAAACCTTCAGACAGACACACAAACCTTCAGACAGACACACAAACCTTCAGACAGACACACAAACCTTCAGACAGAGACACACACCTTCAGACAGACACACAAACCTTCAGACAGACACACAAACCTTCAGACAGAGACACAAACCTTCAGACAGACACACAAACCTTCAGACAGACACACAAACCTTCAGACAGACACACAAACCTTCAGACAGACACACAAACCTTCAGACAGACACACAAACCTTCAAACAGACACACAAACCTTCAGACACAGAGACACAAACCTTCTCACCTTCAGAAAGAAACAAACCTTCAGACAGACACACAAACCTTCACACAGAGACACACACCTTCACACAGAGACACAAACCTTCAGACAGACACACAAACCTTCAGACAGACACACAAACCTTCAGACAGAGACACAAACCTTCAGACAGACACACAAACCTTCACACAGAGACACAAACCTTCAGACAGAGACACAAACCTTCAGACAGACACACAAACCTTCATACAGACACACAAACCTTCAGACAGAGACACAAACCTTCAGACAGACATACAAACCTTCAGACAGACACACAAACCTTCAGACAGAGACACAAACCTTCAGACAGAGACACACACCTTCAGACAGACACACAAACCTTCAGACAGACACACAAACCTTCAGACAGAGACACACACCTTCAGACAGACACACAAACCTTCAGACAGACACACAAACCTTCACACAGAGACACACACCTTCACACAGAGACACAAACCTTCAGACAGACACACAAACCTTCAGACAGACACACAAACCTTCAGACAGAGACACAAACCTTCAGACAGACACACAAACCTTCACACAGAGACACAAACCTTCAGACAGAGACACAAACCTTCAGACAGACACACAAACCTTCATACAGACACACAAACCTTCAGACAGAGACACAAACCTTCAGACAGACATACAAACCTTCAGACAGACACACAAACCTTCAGACAGAGACACAAACCTTCAGACAGAGACACACACCTTCAGACAGACACACAAACCTTCAGACAGACACACAAACCTTCAGACAGAGACACACACCTTCAGACAGACACACAAACCTTCAGACAGACACACAAACCTTCAGACAGACACACAAACCTTCAGACAGACACACAAACCTTCAGACAGACACACAAACCTTCAGACAGACACACAAACCTTCAGACAGACACACAAACCTTCAGACAGACACACAAACCTTCACACAGACACACAAACCTTCAGACACAGAGACACAAACCTTCTCACCTTCAGAAAGAAACAAACCTTCAGACAGACACACAAACCTTCACACAGAGACACACACCTTCACACAGAGACACAAACCTTCAGACAGACACACAAACCTTCAGACAGACACACAAACCTTCAGACAGAGACACAAACCTTCAGACAGACACACAAACCTTCACACAGAGACACAAACCTTCAGACAGAGACACAAACCTTCAGACAGACACACAAACCTTCAGACAGAGACACAAACCTTCAGACAGACATACAAACCTTCAGACAGACACACAAACCTTCAGACAGACACACAAACCTTCAGACAGACATACAAACCTTCAGACAGACACACAAACCTTCAGACAGACACACAAACCTTCAGACAGACACACAAACCTTCAGACAGAGACACAAACCTTCAGACAGACACACAAACCTTCAGACAGAGACACAAACCTTCAGACAGACACACAAACCTTCAGACAGAGACACAAACCTTCAGACAGACACACAAACCTTCAGACAGACACACAAACCTTCAGACAGACACACAAACCTTCAGACAGACACACAAACCTTCAGACAGACACACAAACCTTCAGACAGACACACAAACCTTCAGACAGACACACAAACCTTCAGACAGACACACAAACCTTCAGACAGACACACAAACCTTCAGACAGACACACACCTTCTCACCTTCACAGAGACAACACACCATCTTAACTGAGACTAACTGACTCCTGAGTAGTGTTGCAAAGGGGCGGAAACTTTCCGGTAAATATCGGGAAACTTTCCGGAAATTTTCCATGGGAAGTTAAGCTCGGGAATTTTGGGAATTTGAAAAAAAAAACAACTATCCAAATTAAACGCTGAGCAATAAAAACATCATTGAAAACTCTATTTTAAAGATGTATTGAACGTTGAGTTTCAACCCTCCACTGGTCATCCTTCCATCACATGCACAGATAACTCCCAGCATGCTTCACTCTACAGCAGGGCTACTGAGGCCTGCTGTAGAGTGAAGGACTAGTCAGGTAAGTTTCCATGATATTACTGGGAAAATATATTAGCATGCTGATTGAGGATTGTTCATCTGTTCATCTAGACTATTTCCATACATTTATCCATCAATTGTAAAATATGTTTACAGACGATTCCAATTGTTTGGCTAACTATTTATATCTCTGGCATTGCATTAGTGTTTTTTTACAATCTTTCTTCTCATCTTATTCTACAGAACAATGCCACGTGCACTATCTCATGTGTGGAGACATTTCACCCCATCCAATGTAGAAGGAAAGGCTGTGTACATTTGCAAATACTGTGCAAAGACCTATGTTAAGAATGACACAACGATGCAGAAGCATATAGTCAAGTGCCCAAAGTTTCCTCAGGGCTCAAATCAGCCTATGACACAACAAAATGTTTATATTTGTCTGTATATGACAAGGTAAATACAGTTAGTATAAATTACCCACAACACTTCCAGTTTATTCCCATGGAAAGTTTCTAACTTTGAATATTCCCGGAATTTTGCAACCCTAATCCTGAGGACTTTCAGACTCAAGGTCACAACATGTGAAGGTCGTTTCATCCGACGTCTCCTCTGTGATCTGTCCTGTCCACTAATGAGCAGCATGTGACACATGTTGAGATGTGTATTTGTGTCCCTCTGGATTGAGATGTGTATTTGTGTCCCTCTGGATTGAGATGTGTATTTGTGTCCCTGTGGATTGAGATGTGTATTTGTGTCCCTCTGGATTGAGATGTGTATTTGTTTCCCTGTGGATTGAGATGTGTGTTTGTGTCCCTCTGGATTGAGATGTGTGTTTGTTTCCCTGTGGATTGAGATGTGTGTTTGTTTCCCTGTGGATTGAGATGTGTATTTGTGTCCCTCTGGATTGAGATGTGTATTTGTGTCCCTGTGGATTGAGATGTGTATTTGTGTCCCTCTGGATTGAGATGTGTATTTGTGTCCCTGTGGATTGAGATGTGTATTTGTGTCCCTCTGGATTGAGATGTGTATTTGTTTCCCTGTGGATTGAGATGTGTATTTGTTTCCCTGTGGATTGAGATGTGTATTTGTTTCCCTGTGGATTGAGATGTGTATTTGTGTCCCTCTGGATTGAGATGTGTATTTGTTTCCCTGTGGATTGCGATGTGTATTTGTGTCCCTCTGGATTGAGATGTGTATTTGTTTCCCTGTGGATTGAGATGTGTATTTGTGTCCCTCTGGATTGAGATGTGTATTTGTTTCCCTGTGGATTGCGATGTGTATTTGTGTCCCTCTGGATTGAGATGTGTATTTGTGTCCCTCTGGATTGAGATGTGTATTTGTTTCCCTGTGGATTGAGATGTGTATTTGTGTCCCTCTGGATTGAGATGTGTATTTGTTTCCCTGTGGATTGAGATGTGTATTTGTGTCCCTGTGGATTGAGATGTGTATTTGTTTCCCTGTGGATTGAGATGTGTATTTGTGTCCCTCTGGATTGAGATGTGTATTTGTGTCCCTTTGGATTGAGATGTCTATTTGTGTCCCTCTGGATTGAGATGTGTATTTGTGTCCCTGGGGATTGAGATGTGTATTTGTTTCCCTGTGGATTGAGATGTGTATTTGTTTCCCTGTGGATTGAGATGTGTATTTGTGTCCCTGTGGATTGAGATGTGTATTTGTGTCCCTCTGGATTGAGATGTGTATTTGTTTCCCTCTGGATTGAGATGTGTAATTGTTTCCCTCTGGATTGAGATGTGTGTTTGTGTCCCTGTGGATTGAGATGTGTATTTGTTTCCCTGTGGATTGAGATGTGTATTTGTTTCCCTCTGGATTGAGATGTGTGTTTGTGTCCCTCTGGATTGAGATGTGTATTTGTTTCCCTCTGGATTGAGATGTGTATTTGTGTCCCTGTGGATTGAGATGTGTATTTGTTTCCCTCTGGATTGAGATGTGTATTTGTGTCCCTTTGGATTGAGATGTCTATTTGTGTCCCTCTGGATTGAGATGTGTATTTGTGTCACTCTGGATTGAGATGTGTATTTGTTTCCCTGTGGATTGAGATGTGTATTTGTTTCCCTCTGGATTGAGATGTGTGTTTGTGTCCCTCTGGATTGAGATGTGTATTTGTTTCCCTGTGGATTGAGATGTGTATTTGTTTCCCTCTGGATTGAGATGTGTGTTTGTTTCCCTGTGGATTGAGATGTGTATTTGTTTCCCTCTGGATTGAGATGTGTGTTTGTGTCCCTCTGGATTGAGATGTGTATTTGTTTCCCTCTGGATTGAGATGTGTATTTGTGTCCCTGTGGATTGAGATGTGTATTTGTGTCCCTGTGGATTGAGATGTGTATTTGTTTCCCTGTGGATTGAGATGTGTATTTGTGTCCCTCTGGATTGAGATGTGTATTTGTGTCCCTGTGGATTGAGATGTGTGTTTGTTTCCCTGTGGATTGAGATGTTTGGAGAAGGTGAAGAACGTCCGGTCGCTCACCGCAGGGAGAGAACATCTCAGCTCTTTGCGCAGGATGCTGTCGTTGAACAGAACCAGGAGGTTGGAGGCAGAGTAAACTGAAAGGACACGAGACGTAGAGATGAGAACAACACGTGTGAATCAACATGATCCAGGAACTAATCTCCACTCAGTTCATAACGACTCATTTAAGATGTAAAGACAGAAACATTCAGCTTCACTTACCTAGTTCAGATATTTCATGGGAATCAGCAAATCGCCCTGAAACACAAGAGTCGTTTCACTTTAACATCTGAACTCGTGGGACTCTGTGAAACTATTAAATTAACTTTACTATAACTGACAGAAGTTTAGCACATGGTTTAATAAATACTTAAAGTGTCTGAACACTAAACTGTGTCTTTACTGATGATTGGGACTGAGTGGACTTCTTCTTCTGAGCTCATTGATCCAGATTATTATTGATGCACGAGAACCAATCCTGACTCTTTGCTTTTCTCTTAATGTGTTTCAAAACTTCTGCATTTGTCCTAAGTTTAATTCATTCATATTTATCATATTTCCAACACTCAAGTATGAATTATTATGACTTATTATGACTTATTGGTGCCTATTGCTTCTCTTGTGCTTCCCTCCCAGTGGGACCAGTGCAGTTGGAGCTGAGGGACATGTGGGACATGAGGGACATGAGGGTAGGATGGACGGACCTGCTATGAGGTAGGACATGGTCCTCACGGTGGACTCCAGCTGGGCCGTGGCTTCCGGGTTCCTCCTCACGTACTCGGTGTACCGCTCGTAGACGCGGGTCAGTTTGTCCACGTGGTCTTTAAAGGGAGACATGTCCCCGGAAACGATCGAGTCCCCACCAGCTGCTGTCGAGACGTCTCCACTTCCGCTGCTCGTTCAAAACACAACACGCACACTTCCGGGCTGCACGGTCCGCCGGTGATCTGCGTCCCTCCGCCGCTGTGTGCTGCTCGAACATTGGTTCCGGTTCCGGGTGTGAGCCTGTGACACCACCTCCTCTTCTTCTTCTTCTTCTTCTTCCGGACACGTTATTGTTGCATCAGCATCGAACCTCAGCGGTGATGTCGTCCTCCGCAGATCCAGGTACAGAACCGCGGTTCCTCGGTCCATCACAGGAAACTGACGCAGAGCAGCGACGTGTTTAACGTGTTTTCCACGAGTCACACCGGGAGATGACGTTAGCTTCGTTAGCCGCTAAGCTAACGAAGCTAACCCTGTCAGCCAGTCACAGACCGGAGCTGCTGGTCAAAAAGCAGCAGGAAACTGACCGCGAGGAACCGACAGACCAGGACAACAGACCAGGTCCCGGATGTCCTCTGAGTGTCTCAGGGAACCGGGTTTCATTAATGAATCCTAGCGTTAGGTGTTCTAATTGGCTCTGACCTTTGACCTCCGGGTTGACCTGTCTCTCATCACAGATCAGATGCTGACTCATTCTTCTTTAACACTTTAGGGGGTCAGGACCCTCTGAGACACAGGGGGTTGTTTCAGATCCAGATCCAGGAATTAAGAGAAATATAAATGTAAAAACAAACGTCCTCGTGGATTTGTCCCCGGATCCAGATTCTGCAGCCGGATGTGGTCAGTTCTTCACTGAGCTGCATCTGGTCCAGGCTGGGTGGGAATCTGTCCAGGGGGTCCGGGACCCTGCAAACACACCAGCTGCTTAATGAGCAGAGACAGCGTGAGACTCTGGTGTGTGGACACAGAGCTTCTGTCTGTCCTCACGTGGAGCTCGAGAAGAGACAAGCAATACATTCACCTCCGTCTCACGTTCAAACATTCGTGGATCATTCAGGAGCATGGAGTCTCCTGTTTGTCCGTCTCCTCCGTGGTTTCACTTGTCCTCCTGACGTCTCCTCTGTGGTTACACTTGTCCTCTGTCCTCCTGCCATCCCCCGTGGTTTCACTTGTCCTCCGTCCTCCTGACGTCTCCTCCGTGGTTTCACTTGTCCTCCGTCCTCCTGACGTCTCCTCCGTGGTTTCACTTGTCCTCCGTCCTCCTGACGTCTCCTCCGTGGTTTCACTTGTCCTCCGTCCTCCTGACGTCTCCTCCGTGGTTTCACTTGTCCTCCGTCCTCTGTGGTTTCACTTGTCCTCCGTCCTCCTGACGTCTCCTCCGTGGTTTCACTTGTCCTCCGTCCTCTGTGGTTTCACTTGTCCTCCGTCCTCCTCCGTCGCTCTGTGGTTTCACTTGTCCTCCGTCCTCCTGACGTCTCCTCCGTGGTTTCACTTGTCCTCCGTCCTCTGTGGTTTCACTTGTCCTCCGTCCTCCTCCGTAGCTCTGTGGTTTCACTTGTCCTCCGTCCTCCTGCCGTCTCCGCCGTGGTTTCACTTGTCCTCCTGACGTCTCCTCTGTGGTTTCACTTGTCCTCCGTCCTCCTGCCATCCTCTGTGGTTTCACTTGTCCTCCTGCCGTCTCCTCCGTGGTTTCACTTGTCCTCCTGACGTCTCCTCTGTGGTTTCACTTGTCCTCCGTCCTCCTGACGTCTCCTCCGTGGTTTCACTTGTCCTCCGTCCTCCTGACGTCTCCTCCGTGGTTACACTTGTCCTCCGTCCTCCTGACGTCTCCTCCGTGGTTACACTTGTCCTCTGTCCTCCTGACGTCTCCTCTGTGGTTTCACTTGTCCTCCGTCCTCCTGACGTCTCCTCTGTGGTTTCACTTGTCCTCCGTCCTCCTGACGTCTCCTCCGTGGTTACACTTGTCCTCCGTCCTCCTGACGTCTCCTCTGTGGTTTCACTTGTCCTCCGTCCTCCTGACGTCTCCTCCGTGGTTACACTTGTCCTCCGTCCTCCTGACGTCTCCTCCGTGGTTTCACTTGTCCTCCGTCCTCCTGACGTCGCTCTGTGTGTCTCTTCTGTCAGTCTCAGTATTGACGTCCTTCTCAGGAGGTTAATGACGACTCTGTGGAGTTTGAGGATTTCACTGCCTGGTTGGAAAATTCCAGAGAATCGTTATTTGCTTTATTTATTTATTTGTCCCTTGAATCCCGTCCAGGCTGATTTCCTCCAGCAGTGTCCCTCTCTCTCTCTCTCTCTCTCTCAGTGTTGGTATCAGACTCGTCCAGCACCGAGGCCGGAGACCATGTGACCCCCCCCCCCCCCCCGCTGGTCATGTGACTCACCTTTCAGAGCCTCATCATTGTCCCTGTTGCTGTTGCCGTTTGTCTCCGGTTGTCGTGGCCTGGTGTGTAACTCTGTGGACCGTTTGTCTCCGGTTGTCGTGGCCTCGTGTGTAACTCTGTGGACCGTTTGTCTCCGGTTGTCGTGGCCTCGTGTGTAACTCTGTGGACCGTTTGTCTCCGGTTGTCGTGGCCTGGTGTGTAACTCTGTGGACCGTTTGTCTCCGGTTGTCGTGGCCTGGTGTGTAACTCTGTGGACCGTCTGTCCTCTTGTCTCTGCAGCCTGTGTCTCTGGCTTCTTGCTACAGATTCATGAGGAGGCCACGCTGGCCGAGGCGCTGAACGACTTCCTGAACTCGCGCAGCTACCTGGCTGGGTTCCGCTTGTCCCAGGCCGACCTCGAGGCCTTTAGGCTCCTCCCCAGACCCCCGGCCCCCCGGCATGTCCACGCTCTGCGCTGGTACAGACACGTAGCCGCCCTGCAGCGGGACGCCCCCCCCGAGAGCAGCAGTGAGTAGACGGGTGAAGGCATGAACAACGTGTCCGAGCTCCCTGAGAAACCCCCTGTCGATTAGTGCTGAGTCATCTCTGACCTGCAGCTCTGACACCACACGGGCACGTTACAGACGTTTGAATGAATTCAGTTTGAACTCTCGCTTTCCTTGTGAGTCGCTGTGTGTGAGGACTGGAACTTGTCGCTCAGTTTATCACTGTTCAAACAACACAACCTGACAGCTGTGACCGAATGATCCTGGTTTCCTTAAAGAGAAACTGAAGAACATGTTGAAGAAACACCTGAACCATTTACAGGAAACTGGATATTGTTTCGAGTTTAGAAACAATATCTAATCATCAAGTTATATCCCCGTTGTGTGTGTCTGTTTGTGTACGATGTGTGTGTCTGTGTGTGTACGATGTGTGTAACCTCAAGCTCATTTCTCTCACTTTCAGCCGGAAGCAGCTGGAACTACATTTGCTCACATTAGTCATTTTCTGCTCGTAGAGTTTAAAACCACAACTTTCACTCTGGGGCAGAACATCAGTCTTTAATCTCGGAAGTCGTCATTGATTGAGATAAATATCAATGTGTATTAAATGATTTTATCGTGATATGATATTGCACAGCCAGAATCGCTGGAACTGTTTTGATAAAGAGTTTTTTAAATTCAGATATTTTCAGATTTGACATGTAGATGTTTTAATTTCACAACACAACAAACGGTGAATAAATGTGATTTTATTAAATATTTTCTCCTTATATAATGTCTTTGTGTGTCTCTTGTCATTCACAGTGAAGGCAAAGCGGGTTCAGCCCCCCTGGTCTCCACCAGCAGGGACAGATGTTCCTCAGCTTCTGCTCTACAACAGTCTGACCAGAGCCAAGGTGCGTGAGAGGCACATTTTCAAATCCTCGTTAATCTCAGCAAACAGACGCTCTTATTAAAAAGAAGATTTGTTTTGTTTGGACTCTGTGTTCGACGTCAGTTTGGATCAAAGTTTGTTGATGGTCACTTTTCTTTTGACGAGAGAAACCCTGAAAACTGTAAAACCATCACAGATGTTGAATCATAAACCCGATAAAGACATCTGATTTCCGATCTGTTGTCTGGATGTTTCAGGAGCCGTTTGTTCCTCAGAAAGGGAACAAGGTCACATGGTACTGCTGTGGCCCGACCGTCTACGACGCCTCGCACATGGGACACGCCAGGTCGACTCCTCATCAATGAATTCACTCACAGTAAAGTCACAAGTTGGTCTGTTTTTAACAGAAATGATTTCTCCCTCCTCAGATCCTACATATCATTCGATATTCTGCGCAGGATTCTCAGAGACTACTTCAAGTTCGACGTCCTCTACTGCATCAACATCACAGACATAGACGACAAAGTGAGTGTTTATTAACCTTTCATTCACTGGTTGGTACGTATTCATTCCTCTGAGGCAGCATGTTCACAGCTTCTTCTGATATCTCAGCATGTTGGTGGTTTTTATTATTACTTAAGTGATTTTATCGTTTTTGTTTATTCTTGGGCCAATATATGCTTCCTTCAAAAGCATTAAAAAGTGTTAACATGAGCATCTGTGTGTCCATGAATCAGCACAGATTTGTCATTATTTATGTCTTTATTTATTTGTAATTATGTTAACCTGGGCTTCATTCTTGTGTTTTTTTGCCAGATCATTAAACGGGCCCGACAGAACTACCTCCTGGACCAATACAAGGAGAAGCAGCCGAAAGCTGCTCAGATCCTTCAGGACGTCCTGAGCGCCAGAGACGTGAGTTCAACTTCACACACAGAAGAATAAACTACCTCAGAGGACGAGAGACACAGAGAACAGAGAGAACGGAGAGAACGGAGAGAACGGAGAGAACAGAGAGAACAGAGCAGTGGCTGATGACTCATATTATATCTGATGGTTAAAATCTCACCTGAAGAACAGATGTTATCTGTCCCACGCCTCCGCCCACTTTCCCCTCCAGACTCATTTCTTCTGAATGTCTTGAATCACCGGTGGTCGCTCCACGCCGCTCTGTGTCCTGTTCACTTCTGCTTCCTCTCGTCACGTGAGAGGCGTCGCTGCCTCTGAAGCAAGGACCTCAATCATGTCCTGTCGTGTGTGACGTGTTTCTGTTTTCCTGGTTTCAGCCCTTCCAGGTTCTTTTGGCTGCGACCACAGATCCAGACAAGAAGCAGATGCTGGAGAGGCTGGACGCCGCGGTCACTGGCGCCCTGAAGCCTCTGCAGGCGGCGATGGAGAGCGGCGCCGAGCCGGTGCAGCCGCTGGCAACGGTAACACTGAGCACTCCTCATTTCCTCTAAATCCAACTTTGAAAATTACTTTCCATTTTAAATGATATTTCCAGTGTCGAATCATTGACATTTAAATCATTTATATTTCCTGTCATTCGACAACAAGGCATTACAAATAAAGAATATGATTTATAAACGTTTCTCCGGAGCTTCTCCTTCAAGCCCCCGAGAAACAGCTCTGGATAATGTTTCCGAATCCAGAGAAACGACAGGAGATTCTCAGGAGGATCTGACGTGTGGATGATGTTTCTAATATGTAATGGACGCAAAACTGAAAGAAACTAAAAGAATATAAATATCTCTATAAAAAGAGAAGCCTTAAAAAAAAGCAGACACTCCTGCGTTCTTCTTAAGTAAAAGGTAAACGCTGGAGAAAGTTCAGTTATCTCTGAAACCTTCTTTCTGTCTCCTGAAGGCCCTGCTGGAGAGTTCCAAGGACCTGCTTGCTGATTGGTTGGACACACAGTTTGGAAGTCAAGTCACAGAGAACTCGATCTTCTCCATTCTCCCTAAATACTGGGAGGGAGAATACCACAAAGACATGGAAGCTCTGAACGTAAGTGGAAGGGAGGTGAACAGGTTTCTGAAGTCCTGCTCAGACAGAGAGGAGTGAGGGAATCGACCAGGAGCATGAACAGAACCACGAGTCAGGAGTGAAGGTTTAAACTCTCTCGTGATCCTCACCTGTCTGTGCGACCTCCAGGTTCTTCCCCCTGATGTTCTCACCCGGGTCAGCGAGTACGTGCCTGAGATCGTGGAGTTTGTGAAGAAGGTCGTCTCCAACGGTTACGGGTGAGGAGGAGAGTGATGTCGCTGTTTGAACAAATACTCCGTCACCGCCGCTTCGGTTCCAATATATTTGGTTTTGTGATGTTTTCAGGTACGAATCCAACGGCTCCGTGTACTTCAACACCTCCAAGTTCGATTCCAGTCAGCAGCACTCGTACGCCAAGCTGGTGCCAGAGGCCGTCGGAGATCAGAAAGCTCTGCAAGAGGGAGAAGGTAAATCCACTCGTTTCCTTTTCTAGATTTTAAAGGGAATTTAGACGGCAGCAGTGGCCAGGATGTTGTCTATTGGGTAAAACTATGACAGTCCAGGAAATGTCCATTTACACACAGACATTTACAACAGATGGAGACAAGAGGAAAAATTATAGAATTCGCCTTTAATTCTGCAAACTCTAATGTGTAGAATTAAAGACCCTTTCAAATTATTTAGGACTTTAGCTTAAAACAGAGAGATGTCAGTATCTCAAGTGTAAATCTGTGTTTTTTCTTTTACTTCATTCATCTGCCGTGGTGTTGTCTTGGATATTGTTCAAATCTTACAATAATGCTGAAGATTCATTGACTCTTTGTCTTATCTTCGTGTCGCTGAGGTCAGAGTCATGTTGGTCACTTGTGATTCCTCCTCCTGTCCGACCCTGCAGGTGACCTGAGCATCTCCGCCGACAGACTGAGTGAGAAGAAGTCTCAAAACGACTTTGCCTTGTGGAAAGCTTCCAAACCAGGGGAGCCGTCCTGGGACTCTCCCTGGGGGAAGGTGAGAGTTCAGAGAGTCACAGGAGGAGGTTCTGCTCCGGTCATCTGAAGTTTGAAGAACAGTAGCAACATCAGGAAGCTCATGTAACTTCTCTAAGAGGAAGGTTCCGGTTAGTTAGAGTCTCCGGAGTTTGTTTCTCACATATGAACAACACGGAGCAGCAGCCAGTGACAAATACATTCCACTGCACAGGTCACATGGTTTTGTTTGTGTTTGGTTGACAGCACATCGACACTGTCATCAGCTCTTATCACCAAAAGCTTTTTGATTTATCATAATAATGTTTTTCTTTTGGATGTTGCCATAGGGACGACCTGGCTGGCACATCGAGTGCTCGGCCATGGCTGGGTCGGTCCTGGGAGAGTCCATGGACATCCACGGGGGGGGATTTGATCTGCGATTCCCTCACCACGACAACGAGCTGGCTCAGTCTGAGGTGTGTGTGTGTGTCTGTGTGTGTGTCTGTGTGTGTCTGTGTGTCCCTTTTAAAGCCATTTCCTGTAGAGTAGAATACAGACACTGATGTTTGGTGGTTCCTTCCCTCTCAGGCTTACTTTGATAACGACTGCTGGGTGCGATACTTCCTGCACACCGGACACCTGACGATCGCAGGCTGCAAGATGTCCAAGTCTCTGAAGAACTTCATCACCATCAAGGACGCGTTGGCAAAGAACACAGGTGACTCACCGGTGACCGGTCACAGAACACTGAACCCAGTCCCGCTCCGCTGAAGCTCCAGCAGAGATAATATCTGGTTTCTATCGTTTCAAGTCTGTAGAGAGAAGAAGCTCGATAGCTGGTTTGTTGCTGTCAGATAAATGTCTGCTCCTCCTCCTGCAGCGCGACAGCTCCGCCTGGCGTTCCTGATGCATTCCTGGAAAGATACGCTGGACTACTCCTCCAACACGATGGAGTCGGCCGTGCAGTACGAGAAGTTCCTGAATGTAGGTGGATTCGAGCTCCTGTTCAGGCCTGGTGTTCACATCCATTTGTTTTTCTCTCTTTATGTTTGAGAGCAGGACTTGATTTCACGCTCAGGTCTTGCAATGAATTTAACAAAAAAAACGGCGCTTGCACTCAAATCGCTGCAGCTCATCTCCTCCTCTACTTGTCATCACTACACCTTTCTTTCTGTTGGAGTTCTCACAGACTTACTGCACAAACAAATCCAAGAGAAAAAAATCAAAAATCACAGTTTCGGAATGCGCACAGAATCAAAGTGAGGAGAAGAGCTGAAGCACAGGAAACTGTCCAAGCATTAAAATATTTGAGTGCAAGCTCCCAGTTAGAGCACAAGCAGGGGCTCTTGAATAAAGAGAGGGGGAAAACCATATATCCATGACTTGTGATCCTATGACCAGAGACTTAATCTGTTCTTCTTCTTTGTCCTTCAAACAGGAGTTCTTCCTCAATGTGAAGGATTTACTGCGAGCTCCGACCGACGTCACGGGTCGGTTTGAGAAGTGGGAGGCGGCCGAGATGGAGCTCAACGACAGGTGAGTGATCGGACATGTGGAGCATGTTAATCCAGGTAGCATTTCCTTCGGGCGCCTGTTGGTGGCGTCATATCCCCTCTGTGCATGTGTCAAAAGTGACTTTATCCAGTTTGAAGTCACATTTTATTGATGCACTTTTTCGATCTTGGTGGTTTTTAACTCTGTATTTGAAGCAGATAAAGGATTTTAGTTGTCGGATCTTAAATCATCAGAGAAACAAGCTGAGCAGACGTTAGCGGCAGCTCGACTCTCAGCCAATCAGAGATGAGTCAGAGAAACACTGAAGCTGCTTTATTATTAGGGCCCGAGCCCTATTGAAATTGTAAGGATTATTCTGAGCGTAGTGAATGGGCTTTTTGAGGGCTTTCCCATGCTCAAAAATGTTTTAAACTTTGCTGTAAGGTATAAATGTGTTAACATTTACGTATTCTATAGTATTTGGAAATAGGCGTGGCGAAATAGCTCACCAGCGCCACCTACGGATAAGCCCCTCATTTAGCATTTACCGATCCTCACGAAAAAAAAGACGGTTGTGTATCATGACCAGAAGCACAAAAAAGTCTCTCAGTGCGTTATGAAAAACGCAACAGGAAGTCCGCCATTTTGGATTTAGTGGCCATTTTGGCCATATTCCAGGTTTTTACTTTGATGTACTTGTCGTAGGGTTTTCATCGGATCAACTTACAATTTAGACGAGTGTCATCACAACTAGATGGAGATCTAAAGTTATCAAAAGATCAACTTTTCGTCAGAGCGTGTGACCGTGGGCTGGCGTCAAAGTTTGATTAAACGGCATCAAAACACGAGCATCTGTATCTCGGACATATTTGGTCCAATCGAGTCCAAACTAGACACATAAGACAAGAGTCGTGACCTGATGACATCTACACAGAAATCATGACTTAAAATCACAGCGCCACCTGCTGGCTACAGGAAATGTCTTGTGTTTGGTACGTCTTACACTTGGAAGTATTCCTCCTCATCCACTGACCTCAACCATGTCAAACTGTATCAAATGGGTCTCAAGGCATTGATAATGTAGGAATACGATTACTGGGACTTTTCATCAAGCGCCATATTAATGGCGTGGTATCAAAGTTTATCAACTCGCCAACTCGCTGTAACTTCCATGTTCATGGGTCCATCTCCCTCAAACTACATGTGTGTATCACCAGCCCCCCCCTGAAGATATTCAGATGATTTTAAGAAATGGGCGTGTCTTTTCATGACAAACAAAAATGTTTCTTGGATACATATGCTAGACCACCAGGTTTTTTGGGCCATTTTCTAAAATTTTTGAATTTTTTTTTTTTACTTTAACTTGACCTTGGGATTTCATCAGATCAACTTCAACTTCTGGGAATGTCATCTCAACAAGATAGAGATATAAACGACCTCGGTATGATTTCATCACACGGTGTGACCGTAGCGTGGCGTGACATTTTGATGATTCGCCAAAAAAGAGGGATTTATTATAACTCCTCTGTGCATTGTTCTTTCAGCCTCAAACCTCATTCACACATTCACAGTCCCGCCCTGATAAGATCCATATAAATATCGACTCATCATTACAGCGCCACCCGCTGGCTACAGGAAATGACATGTTTTAAACTTTGATAAACTGCTCTTGGCTGCTTTGTAAAGAACACTTCAAAGGATTCATTAAGCAAATAATTATTTGTTGTCAGTTTGCTTTAATGTTACAGTGTCAGTGATGTTAGAATCCTTTGATGTCTTAGATGCCAAGATGAACGATTTATACGATCTGAAGAGAGAAATTAATGTTTTTGACCTGAACAGATCTATGAGTCTAGTATAGAGATAGCGTTAGCACCACCTACTGCCAAAAGGAGGTAAGCCTAGTTTTTAAACTAAATTCGATTAAGAATAAGGAGCAGAGATCTGTTTGTGTTCAGAGGAAGTGAATCTGTTCTACAGTCTCTGGCAGCAGCTGAAATGGAGCAGCAAGAAAATCACCTGGACAGAGAAAGGTTCTCCTGTCCGATCTGTCTGGATCTACTGAAGGATCCGGTGACTACTGTCTGTGGACACAGCTACTGTAAGAGCTGTATTAACACCCACTGGGACAAAGAGGAGGAGAGAGGAGGCTACAGCTGTCCTCAGTGTGGACAGACCTTCACACCGAGGCCTGTCCTGGAGACAAGCACCATGTTAGCTGATTCACTGGAAGAGCTGAAGAAGACTGGACTCCAAGCTGCTCCTGCTGATCACTGCTATGCTGGACCTGAAGATGTGGCCTGTGATGTCTGCACTGGGAGAAAACGGAAATCTCACCTCCAGCCTCATCTTCAGTCAGCTGCATTGAAGAAGCACAAGCTGGTGGAGCCCTCGGAGAAGCTCCAGGAGAACATCTGCTCTCGTCACGACGAGCTGATGAAGATGTTCTGCCGCACTGATCAGCAGTGTATCTGTTATCTCTGCTCTGTGGAGGAACATAAAGACCACGACACAGTGTCAGCTGCAGCAGAAAGGACTGAGAGGCAGAGAGAGCTCGGGCTGAGGAGACAAACAATCCAGCAGAGAGTCCAGGACACAGAGAAAGACGTGAAGCTGCTTCAACAGGAGGAGGAGGCCCTCAATGGCTCTGCTGATAAAGCAGTGGAGGACAGTGAGGAGATCTTCACTGAGCTGATCCCTCTGCTGGAGAAAAGAAGCTCTGATGTGGAGCAGCAGATCAGATCCCAGCAGGAAACTGAAGTGAGTCCAGTCAGAGAGCTTCAGGAGAGACTGGAGCAGGAGATCACTGAGCTGAAGAGGAAAGACCATGAACTGAAGAAGCTCTCAGACACAGAGGATCACAACCAGCTTCTACACAACTACCCCTCACTGTCACCACTCAGTGGATCTACACACTCATCCAGCTTCAGGATCCGTCCTCTGAGGAACTTTGAGGATGTGACAGCAGCTATGTCACAGGTCAGAGGTCGACTACAGGACATTCTGAGTGAGACAGAGACACAGATTTTACAGATTGTGTCTCAAGTGGATGTTTTACTGCGAGAACCAGAGCCAGAGACCAGAGCTGACTTCTTAAAATATTCACAGGAAATCACACTGGATCCAAACACAGCAAAAAAATATCTGTTATTATCTGAGGGAAACAGAAAAGTAACAGGAGTGAGTGAAGATCGGTCTTATTCTGATCACCCAGACAGATTCACTGGTTATTGTCAGGTCCTGAGTAGAGAGAGTCTGACTGGACGTTGTTACTGGGAGGTGAAGGGTAGGTGGAGAGGAGGAGTTTGTGTAGCAGTCGCATACAAGAATATCAGCAGAGCAGGACGCTCACATGAATGTTTATTTGGATTCAATGATAAATCTTGGTCATTAGATTGTAATAGAAACAGTTATAACTTTTTTTACAACAGGATCAACACTCCAGTGTTTGGTCCTGTGTCCTCCAGAGTAGGAGTGTACCTGGATCACAGTACAGGTGTTCTGTCCTTCTACAGCGTCTCTGACACCATGACTCTCCTCCACAGAGTCCAGACCACATTCACTCAGCCTCTCTGTGCTGGAGTTTGGGTTGGTTATGGAGACACAGCTGAGTTCTGTAAACTCAATTAGACTCGAGTCATTAAAAGCAGTGATTTAGATTCTGTGTGTAAATCTTTAACTTCTTTTGTCTCCATGTTTGTTGATCAAAGTTCGTCGTGGTGACGTTTCTGCTCCGCACAGAGATCAGCTGTCAATCAAACACTGACCGTCCTTTATCACACATATTTGGTTCTCACTTTGTAAAGACAGAAATCTATAATTACACTGACATGAATGTGTTTGAAAGAACCCGACACCGAGCGGTGGGGGGCCCTGTTGTATTTCGAAGGACTTGCATTTGCAATTTTGTGCTTTTTCAGGGCGAAATTGCTGTAACTTCGGTGTTCGAGGTTCAACTTCCCTCAAACTACATGTGTGTAGCAACAGCCCCCCCCCCCCCCCCCCGCAGACATTCAGATGGTTTTAAGAAATGGGCGTGGCAAAATAACTGACTAGCGCCTCTTAAAGGGCAGCCCCGGCGCTACGATTGGCCTACATCTACAAAAATCGATAGGGACATGTGTCTTTTAATGACAAAGAAATAAGTCTCTTGAATAGATATGCTAAACCAAACAGGAAGCCCGCCATTTTAGATATGGTGGCCATTTTGGCCATTTTCTACAATTTTACTCTGATGAACTTGTCGTAGGGTTTTCATCAGATCAACTTCAACTTCTGGGAATGTCATCTAAACAAGATGGTGATATAAACTGCCTGAGTATATTTGATTTCATCACCAGGTGTGACAGCGGCCTGGCGTCAATCGAGTCCAAACTAGGCATGTAAGACAAGAGTCGCGAGCTGATGACCTCTACAAAGACACCATGACTTAAAATCACAGCGCCACCTAATGGCTACAGCAAGTGAAGCGTTTATCCTTGCCGCAGTTTGAAAACTCATGCAACGCGGAGACGAGCGCTTGGTCACCGATCGCTCTCTCTTCCCCGACCGCAACAGACTTGAGATCGCCCGTGTGCTCGGGCCCGTTACTGCTACAACGTAGCCCTAGTTATTATTATTATTTATTATTATTATTATTATTCACTGAAGCTCTGAATGAACTTGTGGAGATTCACCTGCACGCACCAGATTTAATCCAGTTACAAACCAGTTTGAGACTCAAAGCGATGGTTGCTCGTGTCGTCCAGTTTCTACGACAGGAAGTCGGCCGTGCACGCGGCGCTGTGCGACAACATGGACACTCGCACGGCCATGGAGGAGATGAGAGTCCTGGTGAACCAGAGCAACAGCTACATCGCCAGCAGGAAGAGCAGCAAGCTGCGGCCCAACCGGCTGCTGGTGGAGAGCGTGGCCGTGTATCTCACCAACATGCTGAAGGTCAGCACCACCTCCTCCTTCTCCTTCTGCTCAGCAGGAGACCAACCAGCTCCTCAAGCTTCTCCTCATCTCAAGTCTTCTAGTTTGCACTCATGGTTGTTTTGTTCTTCAGATCTTTGGCACGATCGAAGGCTCCGATCCCGTTGGTTTCCCTGTGGGGGGGCAAGGTCAAAGTATTGACGTGAGTAAAGTGACACTTTGCTGTTTTCACTTTTCATTGTCGGAGGAAATGTGTGGGTTTGTGACGTGTGACGATCTCCTGCTCGTGGACAGGATGAGTTCACGTTGTTGTGTCTGTGGAAGTGACGTGTTGCTGCTGCTGTTTTGCAGCTGGAGAGCACGGTGATGCCGTATCTCTCGGTGCTGTCGGACTTCAGAGAGCGGGTCAGACAGATCGCCAGAGAGCAGAAAGGTTGGAACTTGACCTTTCTGTTCGTTTTATATCTCCTGATATTTGATGGGATCGTTTCACTTGCAGAGTTTTCTCTCTAATTAAAGTTATGTTGTGAAACTCTTTCCAGTGACGGAGCTGCTGCAGCTCTGCGACATCGTCCGGGACGACACGTTACCGGAGCTCGGCGTGCGACTGGAAGACCATGAAGGTAACCCTGCTTCTAAATCTTCAATATTCTAAAACTCAAACAAGCGTTATATGTTTGTTTTTTGTAGTATAGTTTTCTCTTTGGTCAGTTTAGTTTCATATTTTTTATCCAGGTCGAAGCGATCGAGTCCCACAGTTAGAGCAGCGTCTGTGACTCGACAGTAACTGTTAGTGTTTCACAGGTTTGCCTACCGTGGTGAAGCTGGTGGACAAGGAGACGCTACTGAAGGAGAGAGAGGAGAAGAAGAAGGTAAGAGACGAGTGGAGACACATTATTCAGACCTGCACTCGTCTCCAGATAATCTCTTGATCTCAGTGAGTCCATGTGAGAAACCAGAAGGAGATTATCTGGAGGTTGACTGAATCCATTCTTTTGTTTGAAAAGTGAATATTAGCAGAAGGGGAAGACGCACGGCTTCATACTGTGTAGTACACTACTGGTATTTATTTGAGTACAAGGGACTTCTTTCAATTCCATATTCAAATCAAAGCCCACTGAACACTTTGTGCTGAAGGAGCAGCTCCTCTGCAGAACATGTTGTTGAACTGAAGCTAAATATTGTGCACTGAACAGATGCTGTAAATATGAATTCATATTAATGTGAATATTGTGCATTGAATAGATAAAGTTGCACAACTGCCTTTCTTTGTGTTTTATTTATGCTCGTACATTCAGCCTCTAACATAAATTGCAAACCTAATAAATATGACTCTTCTAAGTGGGTTTCTCAGCAGATATCAGGCTGGTAGATCTGGGCTTATGAAGAGGTTGGTGATCACTGATGTGATCAATAAATATAATAACCAACCTCCGAGTTGAAGCCCAGACACTGAACGGTTTGATCTTTGACCTGAGGTGTTCTTCCTTCACAGATGGAAGAAGACAAGAAGAGGAAGAAGGAGGAAGCTGCCAGAAAGAAGCAGGAACAAGAGGTCAGGTGGCTCCGTGTCCAGACTGAAACGTTTTCCTGTTCAAATCCAGATCAGCCTCTGTATCAGAAAACCTCATTTTAACATCCTCCACCTCATGTGATGGAGGTGATGAATCCAATCAGGAAGCAAACGTGTGTTTCTGCATCATCGTTTCCTAAAGTCTTCCTCTCTGTTTTCACAACTCCAGAGTTTTCAAAGTAAAACCACCAGCGTTTCCAGAAGTTTCCGGAGGTTGAAAACTCTGGAGTAGTGCGGACGCCAGGCGTAACCATAGCGATAGACCGTCTGTTGTTCGGTTGGTGTCGGACTCGAGTGAATCACTCGTCACTAACTCGCTGCTTTCACTGTTTCAGATGGCCAAACTCGCCAAGATGAAAATCCCTCCATGTGACATGTTTCGTTCAGAAACTGACAAATATTCCAAGTTCGATGAAACGGTAAGTCACTCGTTCACACCTGTTATAACACATCGGTTCAAATATCGATTTCAGAAGCTCCAGATGAGTGGACGAGCTGAGATGTTTGTGGTTGATGTGCACAGGGTTTCCCCACGCACGACGCAGAGGGCAAGGAGCTGAGCAAAGGTCAAGCTAAGAAGCTGCGTAAACTCTACGAGGCTCAAGAGAAGTTACACAACGAGTTCCAGCAGACGAGCCAGAACGGAAACTGATTCAGTGAAGGTTCTCCAAACCATCCGCGAGTGTTCGACCTCATCAATGATGTTTTTGTTCAAATCTGTCTTTAGACAATTTCTTCACAGTTTCACCAGTTTGGACCCGAACATGACGTGATTAGATTCCAGAGGTCAAAGGTCACAGGGAACTCATGAGTCTGGGAGATAAGCGTGTGTAGACTGAGGCTCTGATTGGAGGAGACGTGCGACTGCAGGACGGTGACTTTCGTTTCTGACGAATAAAAGAGGTTTTATCTCATTTGTATGAATTCTGTGATTGTTTACAAGATGTTGAGGTTTGTTCGATTCGATTTTTATTAAACCTGAACTGAAGGAACTTTCCAGGTGTTAAATAAATATCAGGATCTAACTAACGTCCTCTAGAAACAAAACAACCTTTAACCCACTGACATGTTACAGGATGCGTCTCGCTGAGCGTCTGTTCACCGGAGTCCAAGACGCCGCTCGGCTCTTTTTGTCTCTTCACACTTTCCCTCAGATTCATCAGGTATTTGTAGACGTGATTTTAATTCAGCTGCTGATCTGCAGAGCAACGTTTGACGATGACTGTAAGAAAACAGTTCTCAATAAAAACACATGAACCATCACAGAAGGAAGTGCGTTATTCTGAAGAAACATAATAAAAAGCTGTTCTACAGGTTTTGGGTGAAATTAATGACTGATGATTTCAAATTGAAGTGTTCAGATGTAAAGAAGTTTAAAATGTTTAGCGTTGTTCACCACCTGTTCTCCAGAGGAAATTTAAAACTTACTTTCACATATTTGGATTTGTTCTTATCTAATAACAACTTTACCAACTAATGACGCAGTTATTGTGTTTTCTAGGATTTACATTTCCATATTTTTTCGGTCAGTTTTCAGAATTAAAGATTAAGATCGTACATGACGGTGACTTCAATTTATAGAAACCTGTTATTAAACTCATGATGTTCACTCCAGAAGGCCGCAAGAACAATATACAGTTTATATGCATATAATAAACTAGTATAACTTCTAAGGATTGTTAATATTAATGATATATAATATTTGCTTTAAATGTAAATGTGAATTTGTTTGGAAATTATGGATGACAACTTAATGAGAATGAGAATCACATCAAAATAAAACTCATGTCCCTGCTTTGTGTTATGAGAGTACATAACTATCTTTGTACATTGTTATTACAACGTAGATTATCAAAGAAGATAAGAGACGGGTGGAGTCACATTATTCAGATGTGCTTTCATCTCCAGATAATCTCTAGATCGAATCTGTTTCTGGGAAACTCGAAGGTTTAAAGAGGAGGTGACCTCTGATGACCTGTTGGGTGCTTTCCTCCAGCGAGTCACAAAGAAGCTCCGTCTAAAACAACACAATGAACAATCTGCTGATCTTCATGGGAAAGACGCACAACAAAGAAAGTCAAAGATCCGTAGATAAGAGATTTCTCTCTGACATTCACACGACTTGACGAACTGCTCTTAGATAATTATGGTAATTTTGGAATATTTCCACAATTCAAGAACATTTTAATAAAGACTCAAGACTCAGAACATTTGTCTTTTTAAGGTTTATTACTAAAATAAGTTTTATTGTGTGTAGAGCTGACAGGGGTCATGATGTGTGGACGTCGTGTTCACAGCATCATGAGATGAGGATGAGGATGATGCTGCTGGTGATGAAGATGATGAAGATGGAACTGATGCTCAGGTGAAGCGGACGCGGCGCATGGAGCCCACCGTGTTGTTCTGGCTTCCCCAGTCAGAGAAGTTGTTGTAATCACGTTTCTCCAGGATGTAGTGAGGCCCTCTGTAGTTAGGCTCCTGGTACACCACCCACCTGCACGCACACAGACACACACAGACACACACAGAGCAGTTGGATGAGCGGATGTCTGTGACGAGCAGAGAGCAAGCTGCAGCGGCTGCACTCACGCTCCTCCCAGGACGCGGATGGAGGCGACTCGGTTCAGGCTGTAGCGGCTCATCAGGTTGGGGATGTCGTCCTGGATCTCCATCTTCTTACCGGAGTAACCAGCTCGCTCAAACAGATGAGCCTTGGCCGGGTTGGTGTCCTGGAGGTTACACAAGTGTTTAACTGTCTGTCACCAGCTATAACTGTAGCTGTTGCAGCAGCGACTTGATGGTGTATTGATCTGATTGGATATATGATCCTGTTGGTGTCTTCACCTGTTTGACGGAGCGCACCGAGGACACGTGGTCCACCTGAGCGCACCACTTGTCGTAGCAGTTGTACTCTCCTCGGTCAGACATGTCCCACAGGTACTGACGGCCCCGGAAGTTCTCATGCTCATAACCGATCCAGCTGAGGAGAGGAGTCAAAGAGTCAGAGAGTCAACGAGTCAGAGAGTCAGAGTCAAAGAGTCAGAGAGTCAGAGAGTCAGAGAGTCAACAAGTCAGAGAGTTAGAAACAAAGAGTAAAGGAGTCAAAGAGTCAGAGAGTCAGAGAGTTAGAAACAAAGAGTAAAGGAGTCAAAGAGTCAGAGTCAGAGAGTCAGAGTCAAAGAGTCAAAGAGTCAAAGAGTTAGAAACAAAGAGTCAAAGAGTCAAGAGTCAAAGACTCAGAGAGTCAGAGAGTTAGAAACAAAGCGTAAAGGAGTCAGAGTCAGAGAGTCAGAGAGTCAAAGAGTCAAAGAGTGAAGGAGTCCAAGAGTTAGAAACAAAGAGTCAGAGTCAAAGAGTCAGAGTCAAAGAGTCAAAGAGTCAGAGAGTCAGAGAGTCAGAGAGTCAGAGAGTTAGAAACAAAGCGTAAAGGAGTCAGAGTCAGAGAGTCAGAGAGTCAGAGAGTCAAAGAGTCAAAGAGTCAAAGAGTGAAGGAGTCCAAGAGTTAGAAACAAAGAGTCAGAGTCAAAGAGTCAGAGAGTCAGAGAGTCAGAGTGAAAGAGTCAAAGAGTTAGAAACAAAGAGTCAAAGACAAAGAGTCAAAGACAAAGAGTCAGATATTTACATCTGTGTTGGAAGATTTATATTTTATAATTTATATTTCCCTGTATTTCTAATTCATAGTATTTTATTGCTTATTTTCTAATATTAATTATTTCACACGTTCTCTTGTCGACCTCATTCTATGAAACCTCCCTGATGTTCAGCTGAAGAACTCAGGTTGATCATTTCTCTGGTGTGTGGCAGTGACGGGTGCTGAACTCCAGGGGGCGCTGCTGACTTACGCTCCGCTCTCCACCTGCACAGAGTTGCATCTCTCAGGGAAGTTCTTGTCGCTGATTCGGGCGCAGTCGGAACTCAGGTCCAGTCTCCGGCCGGCGAAGTTCCTCTGCTCGAAGAGGGTCACCTGAGGGAGAGGGAATCACACGTTCACACACTGAGAATCACACGTTCACACACTGAGAATCACTCGTTCACACACTGAGAATCACACCTTCACACACTGAGAGAATCACACGTTCACACACTGAGAGAATCACTCGTTCACACACTGAGAGAATCACTCGTTCACACACTGAGAATCACACGTTCACTCGTTCACACACTGAGAATCACTCGTTCACACACTGAGAATCACTCGTTCACACACTGAGAATCACACGTTCACACACTGAGAATCACACGTTCACACACTGAGAATCACACCTTCACACACTGAGAGAATCACACGTTCACACACTGAGAGAATCACTCGTTCACACACTGAGAGAATCACTCGTTCACACACTGAGAATCACACGTTCACTCGTTCACACACTGAGAATCACTCGTTCACACACTGAGAATCACTCGTTCACACACTGAGAATCACACGTTCACACACTGAGAATCACACGTTCACACACTGAGAATCACACGTTCACACACTGAGAGAATCACTCGTTCACACACTGAGAATCACTCGTTCACACACTGAGAATCACACGTTCACACACTGAGAATCACACGTTCACACACTGAGAATCACACGTTCACACACTGAGAATCACACGTTCACACACTGAGAGAATCACTCGTTCACTCGTTTACACACTGAGAGAATCACACGTTCACACACTGAGACAATAACTCGTTCACACACTGAGAGAATCACTCGTTCACACTCTGAGAGAATAACTCGTTCACTCACTGAGAGAATCACTCGTTCACACTGAGAGAATCACTCGTTCACACACTGAGAATCACTCGTTCACACACTGAGAATCACTCGTTCACACACTGAGAATCACTCGTTCACACACTGAGAGAATCACACCTTCACACTGAGAATCACTCGTTCATACGTTCACACACTGAGAATCACTCGTTCACACACTGAGGTTCACACGTTCACACACTGAGAGAATCACACCTTCACACACTGAGAATCACACGTTCACACACTGAGGTTCACACGTTCACACACTGAGAATCACTCGTTCACACACTGAGAATCACTCGTTCACTCGTTCACACACTGAGGTTCACACGTTCACTCGTTCACACACTGAGGTTCACACGTTCACTCGTTCACACTGAGAGAATCACACGTTCACACACTGAGAATCACACGTTCACACACTGAGAATCACACGTTCACACACTGAGAATCACTCGTTCACACACTGAGGTTCACACGTTCACACACTGAGAATCACTCGTTCACACTGAGAGAATCACACGTTCACACACTGAGAATCACACGTTCACACACTGAGAATCACTCGTTCACACACTGAGAATCACACGTTCACACACTGAGAATCACTCGTTCACACTGAGAGAATCACACGTTCACACACTGAGAAAATCACTCGTTCACACACTGAGAATCACACGTTCACACACTGAGAATCACACGTTCACACACTGAGAATCACTCGTTCACACACTGAGAATCACTCGTTCACACACTGAGAATCACACGTTCACACACTGAGAATCACACGTTCACTCGTTCACACCCTGAGAGAATCACTCGTTCACTCACTGAGAGAATCACTTGTTCACACTGAGAGAATCACTCGTTCACACACTGAGAGAATCACTCGTTCACTCGTTCACACACTGAGAGAATCACTTGTTCACACACTGAGAGAATAACTCGTTCACACACTGAGAGAATCACTCGTTCACACACTGAGAATCACTCGTTCACACACTGAGAGAATCACTCGTTCACTCACTGAGAGAATCACTCGTTCACACACTGAGAATCACACATTCACACACTGAGAATCACTCGTTCACACACTGAGAATCACACGTTCACTCGTTCACACCCTGAGAGAATCACTCGTTCACTCACTGAGAGAATCACTTGTTCACACTGAGAGAATCACTCGTTCACACACTGAGAGAATCACTCGTTCACTCGTTCACACACTGAGAGAATCACTCGTTCACTCGTTCACACACTGAGAGAATCACTTGTTCACACACTGAGAGAATAACTCGTTCACACACTGAGAGAATCACTCGTTCACACACTGAGAATCACTCGTTCACACACTGAGAGAATCACTCGTTCACTCACTGAGAGAATCACTCGTTCACACACTGAGAATCACTCATTCACTCGTTCACACACTGAGAATCACTCGTTCACACACTGAGAGAATCACTTGTTCACACACTGAGAGAATAACTCGTTCACACACTGAGAGAATCACTCGTTCACACACTGAGAATCACTCGTTCACACACTGAGAGAATCACTCGTTCACTCACTGAGAGAATCACTCGTTCACACACTGAGAATCACACATTCACACACTGAGAATCACTCGTTCACACACTGAGAATCACACGTTCACTCGTTCACACCCTGAGAGAATCATTCGTTCACTCACTGAGAGAATCACTTGTTCACACTGAGAGAATCACTCGTTCACACACTGAGAGAATCACTCGTTCACTCGTTCACACACTGAGAGAATCACTTGTTCACTCACTGAGAGAATCACTCGTTCACACACTGAGAGAATCACTCGTTCACACTGAGAATCACTCGTTCACACACTGAGAGAATCACTCGTTCACACACTGAGAGAATCACTCGTTCACTCACTGAGAATCAGTCGTTCACACACTGAGAGAATCACTCGTTCACACACTGAGAATCACACGTTCACACACTGAGAATCACTCGTTCACACACTGAGAGAATCACTCGTTCACACACTGAGAATCACACGTTCACACACTGAGAATCACACGTTCACACACTGAGAATCACACGTTCACTCGTTCACACACTGAGGTTCACACGTTCACTCGTTCACACTGAGAGAATCACTCGTTCACACACTGAGAATCACACGTTCACACACTGAGGTTCACACGTTCACTCGTTCACACACTGAGAATCACTCGTTCACACACTGAGGTTCACACGTTCACACTGAGAGAATCACTCGTTCACACACTGAGAGAATCACTCGTTCACTTACTGAGAGAGTCACTCGTTCACACACTGAGAGAATCACTCGTTCACTCGTTCACACACTGAGAGAATCACTCGTTCACACACTGAGAGAATCACTCGTTCACACACTGAGAGAATCACTCGTTCACACACTGAGAGAATCACTCGTTCACACACTGAGAGAATCACTCGTTCACACACTGAGAATCACACGTTCACACACTGAGAATCACACGTTCACTCGTTCACACACTGAGAGAATCACACGTTCACACACTGAGAGAATCACATGTTCACACACTGAGGTTCACACGTTCACACGTTCACACACTGAGAGAATCACTCGTTCACACACTGAGAGAATCACTCGTTCACACACTGAGAATCACACGTTCACACACTGAGGTTCACACGTTCACTCGTTCACACACTGAGAATCACTCGTTCACACACTGAGGTTCACACGTTCACACTGAGAGAATCACTCGTTCACACACTGAGAGAATCACTCGTTCACTTACTGAGAGAGTCACTCGTTCACACACTGAGAGAATCACTCGTTCACTCGTTCACACACTGAGAGAATCACTCGTTCACACACTGAGAGAATCACTCGTTCACACACTGAGAGAATCACTCGTTCACACACTGAGAGAATCACTCGTTCACACACTGAGAATCACACGTTCACTCGTTCACACACTGAGAGAATCACTCGTTCACACACTGAGAATCACACGTTCACTCGTTCACACACTGAGAGAATCACACGTTCACACACATGGAACCAGTAACGAGTAACGAGCTGTGAATGTGTTTTATGAACAAAATCCAGTTTTTTTCAATGATCATTTTCCGCAGGTCAAACAGTTGAGATACAACATGTTATTATTTGTTATTTTTCAGTCTGAACCAAAGCAGCGGTTTGTAGTTTTGATGCTAAGCTAAAGGCTAACTACCTGAAAACACATGAGAGAAACTTCTCATCTGGTTCTCAGCAAAAAAAAACACAAAACTAATATTTCCATGATGTTGAACTTTAACACGAATACAAACTGTTTCTGTTCGACATCAAATTAATGAAAAGATTAAAATAGATTGATCTTAATTAAAAAAATCTTAATTAAAAAAATCCATAAAACCCAAACTGAGAGAGTTTTCTCGTCACGTCTGACGAACAGGAACAGAAAACGTTTCACATCTCGTTCTAACGAAGGATCCACGACTACAGCTACAGAATCTTAGAGCTTCACTGGAACCTCAGAACCGCTCAGACTCGACTGGTTGGACTCACCCGCCCACTGGACCCGTAGAAGGCGCGTTGGAGCACAGACCCCAGCTTGCTGTGGACACAGGAGCACGGGAAGAAACACACACAACACAACCATCACCATCAGTTTACACAACACAACCATCACCATCAGTTTACACAACACGATGGAACAAAGAGAAGAAAACAACAGAATTTGATCCAGATCCGATTATTGTTAAAATCTAAAATGTTTATGTGCACGTCTCCATCACCCCTCATCTCTCTGCAGGTGACCAGGGACCGTGGAGCTGGAGGCGGTGCCCTCTGGGGCGGGGGGGCTGTGGACGTACCTGGTTTGTTGGGCTAATCCTGGGACCTTAGTGAAGATGTTCATGTCAGCTCGGGGACGACGGGGGGGAAACGCTTAAATACCAGAGTGGAGGTGAGCTCAGGTACCAGAAGGCTCACAGGGCTTCTGCACCAGGCCGCATTCATATGCTAAACACACACATACAAACACATACAAACACACACACACAAAGGCATGAACATGTAGTGCTCTATGAATACACACACACACACACACACACACACACACACACACACACCAGCTGCAAACACTGCAACTGCACGCAGAGCACAAACACATACAAACACACAAACTGCAACTGGAATAAACGTTTGCATGTATGGAGTTCAGTTTCTGTACACACACACGCACACACTCACATGTTAGTGTGTGTGTGTGTTTGTGTGTGTGTGTGTGTGTTTGTGTGTGTGTGTGTGTGTGTGTGTGCACAGAGTGCAGTGCCAACAGTTTTGGCTTTGAAGCGTTCAGCGTTTTTCTCTTCTCTTTGTGTGACGGCCTCAGTAAACAAAGCAGCTGATGTTGTGTAGAAGCTTTGTGCGACACAGTGTGTTCACAGCAGAGGTCACGACCCTGCACTTCACCTGTGAACCTGAACCTGAACCTGAACCTGAAGCAGGGACCTCACCTGACGTCCTGCAGGGGGCGTCAGGCTGAACAGGTGTTTATATCTCACACGTAGTTTAATCACACTTTTTATTTTATTGTTATTTTATCATTAAGTGGTGTCTGAGCTGCATGGACGACCTCTGACCTCTGACCTCAGACGTACAAAATGACAGGGTCCATATTTACAGAGCAGAGAGTTGTCGTAACAGAATCACAATAATAAGTCATTTGTACATTTCCTTCCTATTAAAGTCTAAATTCTGGTTGTGTTCAGTTGTTGAGTTAATAATTCACTTGTGTTGTTTTCTTTTCCTTGACTCGTCTGTTGTTTCTGCTGTGACGTGTTTTATTGTGTTAACTACTCGTTAATTAATGATGAATATTCAGTTGATTAGTCGTTCGTTAAGTTTTCACTTTTACACTTTCTGTGAAATCATTTTTTATTTCTGTATTGTGGTGACGTCATTTCACTGATTCTCTGATGATTCTTTTCAGTGTTGAACAATCTGTTTGTCATTTTCCAAAATCGTTTGAGATTTTTTCATTAGATTATAAAAAATTGTTGTTGATAAACAATATAGTCGAGAATACATTTTCTGTTGATTAAATTGATACATTTACTAAGTGATATTTTTCCCCATCCGTCTATTTATTCCAACAAATTATTATTATTATTATGCCCTTTATAAATATTGACTATAAAAACAAACTGCTTCCAATATGATACATTGTATGTATATATATATATATCTGTGTGTGTTTTTTCCACAGGATTGATAATAATGATAACAAAAAACTTTATTGGTTCTGCACGTTTCTTTCGCAAGAGAAATAAAGAAAAATGAAAAAAAGAGCAGCAAAGAAAACGAGACAGAATCAGTTCATAAGACAGGACGATAAAAAGTACAGCATGTAAAGTACATTAAAGTTACACATGAAAATAAGATACAACAGTTGTTTCCAGTAGAATTCAGAAGATGTTTGTCTCTGATCTCAACAGGTCGACTGGTGAGAACTTCATGGGACATCAGGGGTTAATAATACTTTTAGAGTAATAATAATCATTCTTATAATAATAATCGTCTTTATGTATTTATTACTTCAAAAGTGTTGAGGACATTTTAAAAATCTGTGCAGAATGTGAACTTGTGTTTATAAAGTTTCATCTGTAAAGTTTCTGTCTTTTACACAGACAGAGAGACACACACACAAACACACCATAGGTGACAATGTATGTGTTGTGCTTCACAGCTACACAACACAAAGCCACAGCAGCAGCTACGTGGACGTGAACTTTGCTGACAGCATCAAAATCTGTTCTTCATGTAAAAGATCTGTTTGTTCCAGCAAATTCACACATCACTGACCTCCAATGGAGAGAGAGTGTGTGTGTGTGTGTGTGTGTGTGTGTGTGTGTGTGTGTGTGTGTGTGTCTGTGTGAATAGCAGAGAACACCCTGGATCTGTGCTTGTGGCAGGACCCATTCGGTGACGGAGTGGAGCTTGGAGCAGCAGATCCAGAAGCTCGGGGACGGTTCTGGAGTTGTGTAGCAGCTTCCAGCAGCAGGTCAGCAGCAGCAGGTCAGATGTTGTGTAGCAGGTCAGATGTTGTGTAGTCGTGGTCGTGACATTCAGACGATCACCGGACTCAGAGGCAGCTGCACGTCTCCTTTCTGTCTGATCTGGTCTGGAGAGCAGCCGGAGATGTCTCTCATCCTCACGCTGCTGGACAAGCTGACCTACTTCCTGTCTCTGATAGCGTTCTGTGTCTCTGTGTCTTCAGGCTGGCTGAAATGAAGCTCTGACAAAGATCATATATCTGACAGATGAGCTACTGGACGTTTTTGAGTTTTTACTGAAAACCCGAGACAGCTGGGATCGGTCCTGTCAGGAGACGTCTGCTCATCACACGTAAGATCTCGTCTTTATTTAATTAGTCTCACTGAGATTAAACAGCTTTAGTCTCTAGTCGGCATAAGATACAACACACCTGAGAGTGTGTGAATCAAAGTAACACAACATCTCATCCGTCCCTCACTAACCTGTGTCTCTTCACCTGCTTTTAACCTTTTACTGTTACTACTCATGTGTTTCTTTGTGTTGTGTTGTCACTGTGTGTAGAGACATGGAATTAAGTGTGTTTTTATGATTTTCCTCAGTGAGACACGATGCAGTTCATCCTGAGGACGCACCATGTGATCACACTGGTGCTGTGTGTCTCAGCCTCCGAGGACTTCGACTGGACCAAGAACGAGAGAACCTCTTTCTACTATGGAACCTTCCCTACTGGTACCTAGCATCCTAGCATCCTACTAACCATCCTACCTACCCTCCTACCCTCCTACCTACCTACCTACCTACCATCTTACTTACCATCCTACCATCCTACTTACCATCCTACCATCCTACCTACCATCCTACTTACCATCCTACCTACCTACCTACCTACCTACCATCCTACTTACCATCTTACCATCCTACCATCCTACTTACCCTCCTACCTACCATCCTACTTACCATCCTACCATCCTACCTACCATCCTACTTACCATCCTACCTACCTACCTACCTACCATCCTACTTACCATCTTACCATCCTACCATCCTACTTACCCTCCTACCTACCTACCTACCTACCTACCATCTTACTTACCATCCTACCATCCTACTTACCCTCCTACCTACCATCCTACATACCATCCTACCTACCATCCTACCTACCATCCTACCATCCTACTTACCATCCTACCTACCATCCTACTTACCATCCTACCTACCATCCTACCTACCATCCTACCCTCCTACCTACCTACCTACCTACCATCTTACTTACCATCCTACTTACCCTACTACCTACCATCCTACTTACCATCCTACCTACCATCCTACTTACCATCCTACCATCCTACCTACCATCCTACCCTCCTACCTACCTACCTACCTACCTACCTACCTACCATCTTACTTACCATCCTACCATCCTACTTACCCTCCTACCTACCATCCTACTTACCATCCTACCATCCTACTTACCATCCTACCATCCTACCTACCATCCTACTTACCATCCTACCTACTATCCTACTTACCATCCTAGCATCCTAGCATCCTTCCATCCTACCCTTACCATCCTACCCTCCTACTTACCATCCTACCCTCCTACCATCCTACTTACCATCCTAGCATCCTTCCATCCTACCCTTACCATCCTACCCTCCTACTTACCATCCTACCCTCCTACCATCCTACTTACCATCCTACCATCCTACTTACCATCCTACCCTCCTACCATCCTACTTACCCTCCTACCTACCATCCTACCCTCCTACTTACCATTCTACCATCCTACCATCCTACCCTTACCATCCTACCCTCCTACTTACCATCCTACCCTCCTACCATCCTACTTACCCTCCTACCTACCATCCTACTTACCATCCTACCCTCCTACTTACCATCCTACCTACCATCCTACTTACCATCCTAGCATCCTTCCATCCTACCCTTACCATCCTACCCTCCTACCATCCTACTTACCATCCTACCATCCTACTTACCATCCTACCATCCTACCTACCATCCTAGCATCCTAGCATTCTTCCATCCTACCCTTACCATCCTACCCTCCTACTTACCATCCTACCATCCTACTTACCCTCCTACCTACCATCCTACTTACCATCCTAGCATCCTTCCATCCTACTTACCATCCTACTTACCATCCTACCCTCCTACTTACCATCCTACCATCCTACCTACCATCCTAGCATCCTCGCATTCTTCCATCCTACCCTTACCATCCTACCCTCCTACTTACCATCCTACTTACCATCCTACCCTCCTACTTACAATCCTGCCATCCTACTTACCATCCTACCCTCCTACTTACCATCCTATTTACCACCCTACCCTCCTAATTACCATCCTACCATCCTACCATCCTACCCTCCTACTTACCATCCTACTTACCATCCTACTTACCACCCTACCCTCCTAATTACCATCCTACCATCCTACTTACCATCCTACCATCCTACCATCCTACCCTCCTACCCTCCTACTTACCATCCTACCATCCTACTTACTAGCCTACCCTCCTAATTACCATCCTACCATCCTACCATTCTACCATTCTACCATTCTACCATTCTACCCTCCTACTTACCATCCTACCATCCTACCATCCTACCATCCTATCCTCCTACCCTCCTACTCACCATCCTACCATTCTACCCTCCTACCCTCCTACCCTCCTACCCTCCTACCCTCCTACTTACCATCCTACCAACCTCTCTCTCTCCCTCTGCAGGCTTCTCGTGGGGGGTGGGCAGCTCGGCCTACCAGACTGAAGGAGCGTGGAACATCGATGGAAAAGGAGCGAGCATCTGGGATTCCTTCGCCCACAGGAAGGGGAAGATCTTCCTGAACGACACCGGAGACTCGTCGTGTGAGGGATACTACAAATTCAAGGTGACTCAACTTTATTAGTAAAAAACAAGACAACAGGAAATGAACGTAGAGGCCACAGCTCGGTTGAGGTAATGATAGAGACCTCACAGAAACCAAAACTATCAACTGGTAAACACTAAATTTTCCTTTAAATTCTATTTACATTCTGTTGAATTACGAGCCTGAAACTAACAGGTTTGAAAACCAGAGTGTTTTTGTTTCAGTGATTTGAAAAGTGTTGTCCTTTGTCTTCCAGGACGACGTCACCTTGATGAAAGACATGAAGCTGAATCATTATCGTTTCTCCGTCTCCTGGCCGAGGATTTTACCAAGCGGACTGAAAAGTGAGAAAAATCCATTATTAAAGTGATTAATTGAGCAAAACACCAACATTTCTTTATATTCTGCTGTAAATCAAATACTTTGAGTTTCAGTGGATCAACACAACAACTTGTGATGAGCATTGTTCTTGAGATGAACATTCAAATGAATTCCATGTTTTTCAGGCGAACACATCAATGAGAAAGGAATCAAATATTACGACGACCTGATCAACACGCTGCTGGCCAATAAGATCACACCTGTGGTGACTCTGTACCACTGGGACTTGCCTCAGGTGAGAGGCACAGCTGCGTCTCTTCTCTTTGCTGATTGGACGTCGAGTGTTGACACGAACTAACTCTCCGACCGTTCAGATCCTACAGGAGAAATACGGCGGCTGGCAGAACGTCAGCATGGTCGACTACTTCAACGACTTTGCCAACTTGTGCTTCGAGAGATTTGGAAACCGAGTGAGGAACTGGATCACCTTCAACAACCCGTGGGTACGTGAGGTCGGAGAGGAGCGGGGCCTTCACTGTCCTGATCCAACACGGTGGTGAAATTAAAGTTCTCAAAGAAAAACCACACGAGTTGACCAGAGAACGTTTAATAGTTTCAATCAACTGAAATAAACCTGAGTCTGAGGAACATCTATGAACACATCCTCTTGTATGTGCTGGACTTCCTCCAGTCTTCACCCACCTGTGATTGGTTCTTTTGGTGATGGTATAACCTTAAACCTAATTTTTTAAACTGTAGATGTAAGCGCTTTAAAGTTCTTAGTTACTTCCTGTGTCCACCTGTGGTACTTCCTGTTTCCATCATTTGGATCTGACTCCATTATTTCAAATAGTGAATAACAAAGCAAATGAGTAAATAATCATATAGTTGATAAAGTAGATTAAAGCTGATCTCCACACTGTGAACAGATGATCCTGTTTGACCTGTTTATCAGACAGCGCCCTCTTGTGTTGTCTGCAGTCGATTGCTGTGGAGGGATATGAGACCGGGGAACATGCACCGGGGCTGAAGCTGAAGGGAACCGGAGCGTACAGGGCGGCCCACCACATCATCAAAGTAAACTTTACTTTGGACACTCGAGGGTTCACGTTCATCATGTTCTTTATCACTTGTTATTTTGAGTAATCTCTGGGATTCGATCACTTCATGTTTCCTTGTTTTTCACTCTGTGTTCCAGGCTCATGCTAAAGTCTGGCACACGTATGACACCCAGTGGAGAAGCAAACAAAAAGGTCCAAAGGAATCTTTACACTTCATATTTGTGTCTTCTTCCACCCTGCTGGACAGTAAAGTAGATTGTGTGTGTGTGTGTGTGTGTGTGTGTGTGTGTGTGTGTGTGTGTGTGTGTGTGTGTGTGTGTGTCTGTGTGTGTGTGTGTGTTTCAGGCCTGGTGGGGATCTCTCTCACAGCCGACTGGGGGGAACCGGTGGACGTCACCAACCAGAGGGACATCGAAGCAGCAGAGAGATACATCCAGTTCTACATGGGCTGGTTTGCGACTCCCATCTTCAACGGGGATTATCCCCAAGTTATGAAAGATTACGTCGGTACGTCATCGTCACACACGTGTGTTCAACTCGTCACGTGATATTTTTATATGTGTGGAAAACAAAAGCATCATTCCAACCCTTCAGCTGCTGCACCAGCCTCTTGGGTTTGAGTTGTGGAAGCAGTTTGATTCGTCTCCAGAGTTTCTCACACGCTCAATCCAGCAGGAGGTTTTCTCCACAGACGCACAACAGCTCCTCGTGTTCACACATGAACTTCTCCTGGATTTATACAGACTTTAAACCTGGAGGTCAGGAGGAGAAAGTCTGCAGATGATCTGGAGCTTCTCACTCCAGAGGACACAGTGTATATATAGTCGTGTGTAATAGTGTAGAGTTCAGGCTGAAAGCAGCTTCACAGTTCACGCACCTGGTCGGATACTTTACCGTGATCTGTTTGTGTTGACCTTCGACCTGCAGGCAGGAAGAGCGGCCAGCAGGGCCTGGGAGCTTCACGCCTCCCCGTCTTCTCAGCTCAGGAGAAGAGTTACATCAGAGGAACCTGTGACTTCCTGGGCCTCGGACATTTCACCACCCGCTACATCACCCAGAAGAATTACCCGTCGGGCGTGGGCGACAGCTACTTCGCTGACCGTGACCTGGCCGAGCTGGTGGACCCCAAGTGGCCCGACCCCGGCTCCGAGTGGCTCTACTCGGTCCCCTGGGGCTTCAGGCGCCTGCTGAAGTTTGTCAAGGTGCAGAACAAAAGATCTCAATGAAATCCAGATCAGCAGCTGCTGTGGGAGGTTTATCATCAAGAGCCCACTGAGTTATTAGAGAAGTGAAAGCAACATGCACAGATTTAGTGATGTAGCAAGTGATGCAGACAGAATAAAACCAACACTGTGGAAGTTTGTGTGTCTCCGCGCCGGCGACACCTAGTGGCCGGAGGTATGATGCTCTCAGGTTTTCTGTTTGTCCCATTGTTATGAACAAGAAATCTCAAGAACGCCTTGAGAGAATTTCAGCTTATTCATCTTTGAACCGAGGTCTATGGAAATCTGTTCAGTAGTTATCACCTCATCCTGCTGACAAACACACAAACAGACAAACAGAGAAACACACAAACACACAAACACACAAACAGACAAACAGACAAACACACAAACAGACAAACAGACAAACACACAAACACACAAACAGACAAACAGACAAACACACAAACAGACAAACACACAAACAGACAAACAGACAAACACACAAACAGACAAACAGACAAACAGACAAACACACAAACAGACAAACAGATAAACAGACAAACACACAAACAGATAAACACACAAACAGACAAACAGACAAACACACAAACACACAAACAGACAAACAGACAAACACACAAACACACAAACACACAAACAGACAAACACACAAACACACAAACACACAAACAGACAAACACACAAACACACAAACACACAAACAGACAAACACACAAACACACAAACACACAAACACACAAACAGACAAACACACAAACAGACAAACAGACAAACACACAAACAGACAAACACACAAACACACAAACAGACAAACACACAAACAGACAAACAGACAAACAGACAAACCGACAAACCGACAAACAGACAAACAGATAAACAGACAAACACACAAACACACAAACACACAAACAGACAAACAGATAAACAGACAAACAGACAAACACACAAACACACAAACACACAAACACACAAACAGACAAACAGACAAACACACAAACACACAAACACACAAACAGACAAACAGAAAAACAGACAAACAGATAAACAGACAAACACACAAACAGATAAACAGACAAACACACAAACACACAAACACACACACACACAAACAGACCGGGTTAACATGCACATCTCACGTGACCACGCCCTCTCTCCACAGACTCAGTACGGGAACCCGATGATCCACGTGACGGAGAACGGCGTCTCGGAGAAGATGCTCTGCACCGACCTCTGTGACGACTGGAGGATGCAGTACCACAAAGACTACGTCAACGAGATGCTCAAAGGTGAAACCACACAACTCCTCTCGACGCACACACCACCTCACGGCCGAGGAGGATTTCCCCGTCTGCTTTATTTCTCAGCGATGTTTCCTGATTCAAAGCTTCGTGCTGTTGTCTCGTGCTTGTCTTCTTCTTCTTCTCTGGATGGTCTCACAGCGGTTAAAGACGGGGTCAACATCAAGGGCTACACAGCCTGGTCGCTGCTGGACAACTTCGAGTGGGACGAAGGATTCTCCGAGCGGTTCGGCCTGTACTACGTGGACTTCAGGACCAAGAACAAGACCCGTTACCCGAAGGCCTCGGTCCAGTTCTACAAACGCATCATCAGCTCCAACGGCTTCCCCAACCAGAGAGAGGTGAACAACACGCGACGCCATCAAATCCCTCGGGAGGGTAGTCTGTGGTGGGGAAGCAGTGAGGCATGATGGGAGTTGTAGTCTTCCCCTGGTTAGATTCCTTCAGTGTGGATGGTTCAGGAGGTTTTTATCTGAATCCTCCTCAGACGTCTGCTCCTCTGAAACAAACAGCTGAGTCACTCCAGTCAAAACAGAGAATAAAGCAGCGTCGTGTTAAACTCAGTGTTTCTCTGGCTCGTCTCTGATTGGCTGAGAGGCGAGCGGCCGCTAACGTTCACATCGCGTTTCTCTGAAAACTTCAGATCTGCTTCAAATAAAGAGTTAAAAACCACCAAGATCTAAAAAGTGTAAAAATGTGACTTCAAACTGGATAAAAGTGCTAAGAACTACAGATTCCTGCAGGTTTTAAAATATAACGTAAGAACTCAGCTTTAGATATAAAACAGGTAGCAGTTTACATTAAAATAATTAAAAGACTCACATCAGATGAAAGTAACGACACAGTCCAATCACACATTATTTTTCGTGTTGCTCTTTCCTAACTTTGTCCACGTCCACAGTATCACCTCGACACATGTGTTGGATTTTGCGTCATGTGGTGAAGTTACATGTTGGACCTGTGCCGTTGTGTGTGTGCAGGTGGAGAGCTGGAAGAGGAAAGCTGTGGAGACCTGCTCCTCCAGTAACCAGCTCCTGGCTGCAGGTGGGTGAATCACGTCTGTGAGAAGCTGCTGGAGCCAAACAAAGGAAAAGTCTGTCTCCAGCTTGTGATCCGCTCTCTAACAGAGTTTTTCTTTGTTTCGCTCCTGCAGCTACGAGAAAGTCCCAGGGAGGTCAGGAACATGCAGGGATGCAAAGGGCTTGGCCAGTGCATGATGAGGTTTAGGTACAAGACACGTTTCTGTGTGAGAACAAACATTTAAAACTGCTGTTCTGTCAACGATAAACCTGGAAACACTCAGACCTCATGAAAAGACCCAAAGCAACAGATTGTGACTTCACTGCTCAAACGTCACAACCTGAAAACTCACTGGTTCTGCTTCAACGTTAAAACATCAACAATCATTGCACAATCACATTTCTCTAACTTTAAATCAAACATGTCACCTGAAGACATTTCTGTGACTGAATAAACTCACAATCATCAAAAACTCAAGATCAAGCATGTGTGTCAGAATATGTGAACACACAAGTTTAACAACTTTCTCCACATGTGTGTGTTTGTGCTTCAGATCCGTTGATCGGTCACATGGAGATGGTCACAGAGATCGTGGTTCCCACCGTGTGCACGCTCTGCATCCTGCTCAGCGCCGTGTTCCTCATGTTCCTGCTGCGTGGACGCCTCTGAAACACACACACACACACACACACACACACACACACACACACACACACACACACACAAATGAATAGTGACTCCACTGCTGTAAAACTTCACTTTGTTGATGTAACTGTGCGGCTGTTCGTTTATTTTCAGTTTATTTTTTTTATAAACAGCCTGAACTCGTCACGACTCTGGAGGAATTCATTTGAGTTTGGTGTATGATGATGATGAAGATGATGAAGGAGAGGATGATGAAGATGATGATGGTTATTTATTATTGTTTCTAACTGCTGGTGTGTGGTTTTGGATGAAGCTGGAGTTGGACTTCAGGCTTCTGGCTGCAGAGAGGAGCTGCTTCACTGTCACAGAAGAACCAATAAAGAGCTGAGGATGATGGAGGTGAAGAGTCTCTGTGGTGTGTTCACATGCAGCTGGGTTTTCTGAGCTTGATGATATTCTCAGGATGATTCTCATGGTGAAGCTTCTTTAGAATAGAAACTATTGTTGACGCACACTGAACAAATCGAAGTTCTTATCCTGTCAAGTATTTTAGAAACACTGAGTCCCAACCCGACTTTAAACTTGAAACCAAGAAAATCTTATAATTTTACTTCATTATATACAAACATTTTCATGAATTACTCCTTGAGTAAATAATACACAATAAAGTACTTGAATAAAGTACTAAATAAACTAGATAACGAATAAGATGATGACAAACTACGAACAAGAGACCAGTGAGTGAACCTGCAGTGTGAATATAAGATGAGCAGATACTTTAGAATAGTTCCAATACTCCTGATGAATAAATCAGGGTTTATTATATTTCATTATTTCACTTTAACTGCTCTTATTTAGTCTGGGCTCGTTTCCGGTGGACTTTATTTTGAAAGCGGTTCCACTGTGTACCGGAAGAGGACTTCCCGCAGGTTCCTGTCTCAGCAGCTCGTGACTGGTAAAATATAAAACACAGATCGGATGTGAAATACTCTAATGTGTGTGTGTCTGTGTGTGTGTGTGTGTGTGTCTCTGTGTGTGTGTGTTGAAGCTGCGGACTCGCGGTTTGAGTCGTTTCCTGTTTAACAGCTGTTGTTGTTATCTGACGTGTTAGCTAACTGAGCTAGCGGTTAGCTCAGCAGCGTTAGCTCCGTTTAACACGTTTCACAGATACACATGAGGGTTTATTTAAAGTTACTGACGTCAGTGTAATAAACACGTTTCCGCTCAGACTGAACGCTTCATTTAAAGTTATTTTATTTTCGCCTCTGAGCTGCAGC
Organism: Limanda limanda; assembly: GCF_963576545.1. Taxonomy (NCBI): domain Eukaryota; kingdom Metazoa; phylum Chordata; class Actinopteri; order Pleuronectiformes; family Pleuronectidae; genus Limanda; species Limanda limanda. Next base: position 996,864 of record NC_083638.1, on the reverse strand, counting down.
GGAAACAACCGATCGTTTGTTTGAAACACTTTTATTTTGACAACCCTTTGAGTTTCCCGCGTCCTGCACCGGAAGCTGCGCTGCTCCACCGATACGGTTTCCGCCCTGGTGTCGATACCAAACCCCAGAGGATCGATAACTGAAATCAGGACCGATGCTCGATTACATTTACTGATTAATTATATAATTAAAACTTGATGTGGTTTTGAAACCGTAACAGAGACAAGTGTAGAAACACAGACAGGGAGAAATATAATAATTAATATTAGATTAGATTAGATTCAACTTTATTGTCATTACACAGTTCAAGTACTTATGCAACGAAATGCAGTATAGCGTCTAACCAGAAGTGCAAAAAAAGGCAGTAAAGTGCAGAGTATTGTGCAAATGAATGCAGAGTAATTGTGCTTATTAAAGTGAAGATGTGAAAATGTTTGTGCAATTAAAGTGAAAATGTAATAAATAGGATCTGTACAGTAGAAATATAAATGGAATAAAACAGTATTAACAGGAATGAACAGGAATTGAAAGATATAAGGACGATGAATACACTATGAGCAGGCTAAAAATATAAATATAAATATGAATACACTATAGGCAGGATAATACAGTATATAAAAAAACAAAGTAATATATATATATCAATCAATAACATTTTATTTGTAGAGTCTCATATTCGCAAATCCCAGTTTGTCTCACAGATGTTCACAAGGATCAACTTCCTGTTTTTTCAACACGGGTCAAACAGAAACTTTAAAATAAATAAAGCTCAGTCCCATGTGAGGATCCTCTCCCAGGACACACACATGCTGATGGAACTCAACACAACAACACATCAACACAACAACACAACAACAGGATTCACTACATGAGAAGAACCAGTTTGTAATGTTTAACGTGTTTATATATAACGTCTGATGGAGATGAACTGAGAACATTATATGATTTCAGTGACAGTGTCGGGTCACAGCTGATCTGTACGCAGCACGTTTGATGTTTTACAGATAAATATTATAAATTAAAACGTCTGTTACCTGATTTTGAGAAAATGGTTGGGTATGAAAATCCAGAGCCAATCAGGAACCGGTTTTTATTGGAATCATAACGCAGATCTGTGTGAAGTAGTAACGTAGGACCTGGCGACTGATGAACACAACTTTTTCTTCTGTAATCAATTAATTTTTATATTTCAAGTAGAATCATAAAAGACCAATATAAACCATGTTTAAATGTAAAGTACTTGTTTCCACAGCAGTCAAATGAATGTGAGTTTCATTCTGACTTTAACTCTCGTGGCGATTGACTCGTATTTGTCCTCCAGGAGTTTCTCACCACGATGGATCTGGACTCCTCCTACGTCCAGCGCCCCGAGGACGAGGCGTTCCCCCCCCTCCCGCCGCCCCACTCCCCGGGACAGGGGGGGGGCGAGGACAGAGAACCTTTTGGAAACGGTGAGAAGAAGAACGAGTCCTTCTCCTCTAAGCTGTGGACAGAACAGATGTTTAGAAAAGGATTTATTAGTTTCACGTTCCTGTCCTGAACCTTCAGAGTCTTCTCTCTCACAATGTGTCCAGACATGAAGCTTCTTTAGAGATGACTCAGCGTTTTAGATCAGTTCCTCCCGATGATAAAGGATTAGAGAATTGATTAGAGAGAGCAGGTTTGTGTCTACACGATGACGTGATGTTGTCCTGCTCTGTTCTCATGCTGATGAAGAGGAGGACGATGATGAAGGCAACGTGTCCAAGCTGGATGAGGTTCCTGCTGCCAAGAGGAAGGGAGTGAAGAGGCCGCAGCCCAAACTGGACTCACAGAGGTACCACCCCCCCGCCTTTACATTCACGATGTGTACAAAGTGAATAGTGTGACAAACATCATTTAATCCCACACATGCTCGACAGTTCAGGATTGACTGTTCTCTTCACTTGCTGATGAGATTTCAAACGTTCTTCTCCAGGCTGATCTCGGAGAGAGGACTTCCTGCTCTGAGAACCATGTTCGACCACGTCCACTTCAAAGGGAAAGGACACGAGGTAAGAGCTGAGGACGCAGCAGAGAACCAGCAGCAGCAAGATGTGGAGAAGAGAACGTGACGGGGTTTGTGTTCCAGGCTGCAGATCTGAAGCTGCTGATGCAGAAGATGGAGAACTGGGCTCACAGGCTGTTTCCCAAGCTGCAGTTTGAAGACTTCATCGACAAAGTGGAGAAACTGGGAAACAAGAAAGAAGTGCAGGTGGGATCCGGATCCTGAAGGTTTGTCAATCATCAGTGGAAACGGTTTTTAATCTGTTTGGGTTTTCTGTGTATGCAGACTTGTCTGAAGCGGATTCGACTGGACATGCCTCTGACCCACGAAGACTTTAACGAGGGTAAGAGAATAAAATCCCTCTGTGATCGTCCCTCTACTGGCTAAACTACCCCCATGCACAGACTTTACCACTACATATTCTTTTATATTTATATATATATATATATTTTTGTTGATTTATATATACATATATTTTATTGTACTATCCACTCCAGCAGCACAAGAACACTTCCCTACTGGACACTGACACAATCACATCATTGCATCCCATTCCTGTATCTGTACATATGTTCTCCATATGTGATTTATGTCAGTGAGGTGTTTAAGTGTATAAGCTACTGGATGATCTAAATATCCCTCGGGATTGATAAAGTATCCATCTATCTATCTATCTATCTATTGTGTGTTTGTGGTGTCGAGGTCCTGCTGCTACACAAACCTGATCCACCACGAGTCAGGTTCATCCATCACCTCAGCCTGTTTTTATATAATCAATTAACTAATTAGAACCAAACTTATCTGAAACATTAACACTTTTATGATTTTATGAGCTGCTGAAAAACTGGGAAGTGAAACCAATGAGTAAATATTATAGAGACAAGACCAGATGTAACTTATGTTATTATGACAAAAGTGAGACAGGTTCATATTAACCTTTGTTTACATTTAAAACATTTATAACTGTTGTGTTGTAGGAGAAGAAGCAGCAGCTCCACTGCCCCTGTTTGAAGATCCTGATCCATTCAGTGGAGGGAGCTTCAGTCACGAGGTCCAGAGACACGCCCACTACACGCCTGCTCCAGCTGCTCCTTCGCCAGCCGCCCCCCCCTCCCTCAGCGAGGAGCAGCAGCGGCGCATGGAGCTGAACCGACAGCGAGCTCTGGAGAGGAGGCTGGCACGCCACCGCCAGCAGGAAGCAGGTGAGACAGTTAATGAGTTGATGAACATCTTGTTCGTCCAGAATAAAACACAAACCCTGGAGTTTCAAACTAAACCGAGGCAGCGTGGACGTGATTTCAAACTTTCTTTTTAATCTTGATGTCACATGTCTCTTCCTCTCTAGACTCCGCCCACTCTCAGGCCGTGGACACGTCAGCAGACGAATCAGCTTCTGTGTCTTCTGCAAATGTCCTCAACAAGTCCAAGGTCGACGAGGAGGTGACGGAGCGTTTGGACCTGGAGCCGAAAGGCAGCAGCACACCACCCCCCAGCCTGACTCCACCCACTGAGCCACCCAGCCTGACTCCACCCACCGACCCACCCAGCCTGACTCCACCCACCCAACCCCCCAGCCAGACTCCACCCACCGACCCACCCAGCCTGACTCCACCCACCGACCCACCCAGCCTGACTCCACCCACCGACCCACCAAGCCTGACTCCACCCACAGACCCACCAAGCCTGCCTCCACCCACCGACCCACCAAGCCTGACTCCACCCACTGACCAACCCAGCCGGACTCCACCCACTGACCCACCAAGCCTGACTCCACCCACCGACCCCGAGGCTTCAGCCGAGTCCAGTCAGCGAGAGGACGAGACCAGCCAGCAGCCAATCAGCAACGAGCCTGAGGACACAGACTAGTGTGTGTCTGTGTGTGTGTGTGTGTGTGTGTGTGTGTGTGTGTGTGTGTGTGTGTGTGTGTGTGTGTGTGTGTGTGTGTGTGTGTGTGTGTGTGTGTGTGTGTGTGTGTGTGTGTGTGTGTGTGTGTGTGTGTGTGTGTGTGTGTGTGTGTGTGTGTGTGTGTGTGTGTGTGTGTGTGTGTGTGTGTGTGTGTGTGTTCAGTCCTGTGCTTCACAGCTGCAGGTTTGAAATACAAACTGTTCAAAATGTATTTTTATCTGAAACATGATTAAACAATTATTCCATATTTTCTGTTGTGGTTTTTAAAATATGATTTTCCTGGTTGGTTAACTTGCAGTTGGACTTGATGCCTCGGCTCCATCACAGCTTTATACACACTTATTAATCATCTTTATATTCAGTCACTGATCGTCTCTATATAAAGTCTCGTGTGCACCTCACGTCAAACATCTTTATTTGGTTGATAAAAGTTCACAGATATTAAAAACACTGCTGCTGATTCTATAAAGAAAGAGAATAAAGTCTCTTCTGCTTCATGAAGTCTCCACTGATATGTAATATCTTTCCCAGTCGTCCTCCGTCCCATGTGACTCCTCCCCCTCGTGTCTCTAAGCCGTGGACGCACACACCGGAGGGACCGGGTCCAGGTCCAGGTCCAGGTCCAGGTCCCTCAGAGCCAGCTCTCGAACCTCCTCCAGCAGCGAGTACAGATTTGGGGTTTTGCTCTGACTGAACTCTCTCTCCTCCCTGGAGAGCTTGGGCCTCCGGGCGGCCTTCTGCTGGGTGGCCTCCTCCGCCAGGCGCACCACCTCCTGCACCAGCTGGCTGCGGCCCTGGGCGCTGGGCTGCTGGGGGGGGGCGGCGGCGGCGCTGCGGTGCGGCCGGTTGCTGACCAGCTCCAGGTCGAGCCGGTCGGCGTGGCAGTGGGACGAGTGGACGGAGATACGGACCTGAGGAGAGAGAGAGAGAGAGAGAAGGTCAGCAGCAGCTTCATCAGAGGGACGGACCTTCAGAGGTCAGGTGGTCGTGGGAGGAGCCTGAGAACTCTGAACCTGCTGAGGCTCACCGTGACGTGGTCGAACAGCCTGAAGGTGGAGGTGCCGCAGCTGGAGGCGGTGCTGATGTGGTCGTGGGAGCGCCGCACCGAGCCGCTCTGCCACTCGCAGCCTCCGTCCGGGCCGGACGCCACCACCAGGCCCTCCCGGTTCTTCAGGTACACCGGGCCCTTCACGCCGTACCTGCAGGGAACACAGTGAGGTCAGAGCTGCTGGGTCATGGGAACAGGAAACGGCCTCTCGGGACTCGACTCACTCGGAGACAAACACCAGCACGCCGTTGTCCCTGATGGAGTAGATGACGGCGTCGGCCACGCAGCGCCGATCCGTCTGAGGATCTCTCTCCTTGAAGTAGAGACACTGAAACAGCTCTGTGGATAACTTCTGCGCTCGCTTGGCGGCCTGGAGGTCACACAGAGGTCACACAGAGGTCACACAGAGGTCAGAGGTCAGACTGAGTTCATCTCATCCTGTAAGAGAACATCACAGATCAGCACTGACCCTGTTCCTGTTGTTGATGTGCTGAGCCATCTCTTCCAGTTCCTTGTTACTGGATGCAGCTCTCCCGGGGCCCCCCCCCCTCTCGGCGGCGAGGGCGGCGGTGAGAAGGCGGTGCACGACCACGTCGGCGTAGCGTCGGATGGGGGAGGTGAAGTGGGTGTAGCGGTCCAGAGCCAGACCTGAGAGACAGGAATCAGGTTTTCATCTCTAGATTCCAAACAGATCCACGTTCTTCACCGAATCAGAACCTCAGGAGGAAAAGAGTTTTACCGTAATGATAGAACTGGTCCACGGGCTGAGCCCCGGTGGAGAAGTACAGCGCCTCGGACATGGCCTGCGTGGTCATCATCCTCAGCAGCCTGTTCACCAGCGGGTCCTGGGGGTCCACGGCCCGGTCCAGGGAGTCGGCTAAAGCCTTGTTGGTCCTGGAGGAAACAAGACTGGTTCTCTGACTGATCCAAAACCACCTGGTGAGAAGCAGGAGCAGATCCTGGATCCGTTACCTGGTGTCGATGGTGTACCCTCCGGCCTTGGCGCTCTCCACCAGCTGGCCGAAGAACTCCTGCCGGGGGGGCGGGTGAAACCTCAGCAGCGCCTGATGAGGGAAGGCCTCCTGGATCTTGCGCGCCACCCAGTGGTTGGCGTAGATCATGCACTCGGCCACGGTCTCGTGGACCTCCAGCGGCTGCCGGGGCACCAGGGCCGTGATGTTCCCCCCCTCGTCCAGCTGGGCTCGGACCTGAGAGGAACCACAGACACAGATCTAAAGCCCGGTTCAGACTTGAGCATTATAATGTTCTTCATCAACTGTACCTCACCCCACAGAAGCTACATGAATCCAAACCTGAATTGTCAGAAATGTGTTTGAGATGTGGTAGAGAGGTTGGCTCCTCCCACACTGGACCTGGCTTTGCACAAAGCTGAGATCCTTTTGGTTTGACTTTTGTAATGAATTACCTAAGATCACAGGAGTTACCTTTCCATTGGATCCTGAGCTTTGTTCACTGGGAAACTTCACAACTTTCAACGGGTCTTTAACAAAGCTCCAAAATAAATTTACAGAAATTGCTCTATGTGTGGCCAGGAAATGTAGAGCACTGACTTGGAAGTCTGACTCCCAGACTCTCAGAGACGGGTGGTCTGTGGAAATGAACAGTTGTATTCCTCTTGAAAAGATTACATATGTGAAGAAATTGAAACTTAAATTGGGCTTCTTCTTCAGGCACAAATTTTGTTTCTCTTTTGAGGTGAAAAAGCGGCTTGTCACTGCAACGTTCTTATCCAGTTTAGATTATGGAGATTTGATTTATATGAATGCCTCAGCTAAATGTCTATGTAAGATTGATGCTGTTTACCATGCTTCTCTGAGGTTTATCACTAACTGTAGAGCCCTGACCCATCACTGTGAATTGTATTCTCGAGTGGGTTGGCCCTCTTTGTCCACCAGGAGGCTGGGACATTGGTGCACTTTTATTTATAAGGCCATGCTTGGGCTACTGCCATCATATATTTGTAATTTAATCACACAGAAAAGTGTTGCTTCTTACAGTCTGCGCTCAAACAATCAGATGCTTTTGTTAGTTCCACTGGCCCGCACTGAATCAGGAAAAAGGGCATTCGTCCACTCGGCTCCCACCACATGGAACTGGCTGCAAAAAGATTTAAAATTAACCGAAATGATTTCTTTGAACGCTTTTAAATCTACGATGAGATCATTTCAGACCACTTCTTTTACTTGCAGATGTTTTTTATGAATTTTAATTTATTTGTAACTGTTTTTTATCATTTTAATTTCTGTTTATATGTTGTGAGTGTAATATTGTGAGTGTACATATGTTATTTGTTGCTGCCTTTTGGCCAGGACTCCCTCGAAAAAGAGGTTTTTAATCTCAATGGGACTTTCCTGGTTAAATAAAGGTCAAATAAATAAAAAAAAAACATATAGTCTCAGAAAGAAATATAAGTTATTTTTGAAAATCTGGCAGCCTTATTTGGAGCACATGGATACACCACCAACGGAACCAGAGGACTGTAACTATTTTCTTTGTTTTCTCTTTGGGTGGGGGGAATTATTTACTTTATTTATTTACTTATTTTTATTTCATCTGTGTGTATTTTTCTAATTTTGTTATGTAATTTTCTGTAATGTTTAATGTAGAGTTCTCTGCATGTTCTCTTGCATTGTGAAAATATTTGGAAAAATAAAATATTCCAAAAAGTGTGGAAACGAGACAGAGAACAAAAGCTCAGGAGTTTTTTATCTGGTGATGCTTTGCCCCTGGAAGGCTAACCCTGACCCTGACCCTAACCCTGACCCTGACCCTAACCCTGACCCTTACCCTGACACTGACCCTGACCCTAACCCTGACCCTGACCCTAACCCTGACCCTAACCCTAACCCTAACCCTAACCCTAACCCTGACCCTAACCCTGACCCTGACCCTAACCTTGACCCTGACCCTAACCCTAACCCTGACCCTAACTCTGACCCTGACCCTGACCCTGACCCTAACCCTAACCATGACCCTGACCCTGACCCTAACCCTGACCCTGACCCTGACCCTGAGCCTAACCCTGACCCTAACCCTAACCCTGACCCTGACCCTAACCCTGATCCTAACCCTGACCCTGACCCTGACCCTGAGCCTAACCCTAACCCTGAGCCTAACCCTGACCCTGACCCTAACCCTGAGCCTAACCCTGACACTAACCCTGAGCCTAACCCTAACCCTAACCCTAACCCTAACCCTGACCCTAACCCTGATCCTAACCCTGACCCCAAACCCTGACCCTAACCCTGACCCTAACCTTGACCCTGACCCTAACCCTGACCCTAACTCTGACCCTAACCCTGACCCTAACCCTGACCCTAACCCTGACCCTAACCCTAACCCTGAACCTAACCCTAACCCTGACCCTAACCCTGACCCTAACCCTGACACTAACCCTAACCCTAACCCTGACCCTAACCCTAACCCTAACCCTAACCCTGACCCTAACCCTAACCCTGACCCTGACCCTGACCCTAACCCTTTTTATCTGGTGATGCTTTGCCCCTGGAAGGCTAACCCTGACCCTAACCCTGACCCTAACCCTGACCCTAACCCTGACCCTGACCCTGACCCTGACCCTGACCCTAACCCTGACCCTAACCCTGACCCTAACCCTAACCCTAACCCTGACCCTGACCCTGACCCTAACCCTGACCCTAACCCTGACCCTGACCCTGACCCTGGGGTGAGGGATGTCCTGGATCCTTACCTCCACCCCCTCCAGCTCCAGCGCTCCTCCTCGGTCCCTCTGAGCTCTCAGGTGTCTCGCTACGTGTGTGAGCGTCTCCAGAGCCCGGGTGAGCTCCGTCAGCTTCACCTCCTTCTCCTCCGAGCCCAGCCGCTCCAGCTCCTTCACCTCCACCTTCTCTCCGTGCAGCAGCGCCTGGGCCAGCTCGTAGTGCAGCTGGTAGGACGAGCGGATGATGGTGCGCCCAAACCACACCTGGTTGACGGCGAGCGTTTGGGCGTCGAGCTCCCACAGCACGCTCATGGCATACCTGCAACCAAGAGCGAGGGTCAGAATCCAAAGTGTTGGAACCTGCAGCTGTCGGGGGGGGTGGGGTGGGGGGTGGGGGGGGGTTCACTGACCTGTCGACTCCTCCCAGCAGAGAGCAGAGGTCGGCGCTGAGCACCGCAGGAAGCATGTCGTACCGCCGGTCCGCCAGGTAGTAGGTCGTAGCCCTGGGACCAGAACACAAACATCTGTTCATCATGACCTCATCGTGACCTCACCGTGACCTCATGACCTCATCATGACCTCACCGTGACCTAATCATGTCCTCACTGTGACCTCACTGTGACCTCACTCTGACCTCATCATGACCTCATCATGACCTCAATGTGACCTCATCATGACCTCATCATGACCTCACCGTGACCTCACGTGACCTCATCATGACCTCACCGTGACCTCACCGTGACCTCAATGTGACCTCATCATGACCTCACTGTGAACTCATCATGACCTCACGTGACCTCATCATGACCTCACCGTGACCTCATCATGACCTCATCATGACCTCAGCGTGACCTCAATGTGACCTCACCATGACCTCACGATCATCACCTGAGTCTGGAGCTGTATCGTCTCCCTTTACTTTTAGAAATGTATTTATTTCTGTATTTTAAAGCAGCTGTTTCACTTACTTTCTTTGATAAAACACTTTTTCCCGATGAAAAATAGATTTCTGTGTTTATTCAGAAGCTTTTTCTGCAGTTTTGGACAATTTCTTTCCTATAAAAGTTCAAATGTGTCTCCTACAGCGAATTGATGGACCAAATAATAGAGATATTCAATGTGCATCTGTTCAGAATCTGATTGGCTGCTCAGCTCCTGAACAGCTGCTGAAGGTGAAGGTGTGACCCCGCCGACCTCTGACCTGGTTCGAGCCTCCAGGTCGGTGAGTGACCCCTCGCCGACGAAGTGGGTGACGTCAGCGATGTGGACGCCGAGCTCCAGCAGCGTCCCGCCGGCGAGGCGTCGCACCGACAGCGTGTCGTCCACGTCCTCGCAGCCCAGCGGGTCGATGCTGAACACCAGGTGGTCCCGGAGGTCCCGCCGCTCGGCCACCTGGACCGGATCCACCCGCCACGGCTTCTCAGGCGAGCTGAGCGGCATCTCCTTCAGCTGAGGACGCACACAGACACATTCAGAACTACACAAGAACAGCCACAGGTATCAATAATTCATGTTTGAACTTTATGAAACTTCTCGATGTCTCTTCTAAATAAAACTGCAAAGTGTGTGAATCTCAGTGAAAAGAAAATGTGATTTACTTCTGGTAAGACAAAGAAATGTCTTATGAATAATTTACTATTAAATTTTTAAACATGTCCTTATTGTCCTCAATCAACCCGAAGACACTTCAGCTCTGAATTACTGCTGAGGAGCCTCTAGGGGGCAGTGTCTGCTTCATCATTATCACTATTTAAAATAAAAGTTCTGTTTAATCCACAGAAACACATCGAGTTTCGTCAAGGCTGAAAAAACTGAATTAAAACATTTCATTCCTGATTAAATCTTTGTTGAATTAGTTAAAAATTATTTATTTAGTGGCTGCGGCCAAATTATTAAAATTATCAGTAAATCTGATCTGATTATTTTTGATTGTTTAGTCTATGAAGCGTCAACACATTTCTCATGTTGAGTTGATTTAAAGAAAGATTTAATCTGCTTTAATTTCATTAATTCTTCAGTGAGGGAAAGTTCTGCTGAGGAACTGGTGGAAGCTCAAATGACAGAAGTTGTTTTAATATAGTAACATTCTGACTCTGTTCTCTCACCTGAGCGTCTGAGAAGGCCGGCACGTGGATGCAGTTCTCGATGAGGATGGTCTGGACCTCGGTCTCCAGCTCCCCGGCTCGACCCAGGACCCGCACGCTGTGGCCGTTGGGATAGAGGGAGGAGCTTTCCCACGAGTCGATACGCACCATCACTCTGTGACCCTGAGGGAACAAGAAGATCAAACAGGACGGATTCAGACCCGGAGGTCGGAGGTCGGGACAGAGACTGGAAACAAAGATGGACGACACGACGGCTCCCAGAGGTGAAGCCGAACCATCAGTCTCCAGGATTTACTATCCAATTTTTTAACCTCATGAAAAACAAGTATATATATATATAAAGACTCTTATATCCCTCACCCACGCCTCAATTCTGTGTTACATTAACACACATAACAGTATACTGCACATCCACTTATCTCTCCTGGTTTGAATTTGACTTTTTATTTAACTGTTTTATATCTTGTATATATCTGTTTTTTTGCATATTACTCTTTATTTATATTTTTGTTTTGATTTAGTAGTACTTATTGTGTTTTTATGCTTTATGTTAAATGTATGCACCTATTTACCAAAGAAAATTCCAGGTAGGTTTAAACCTACTTGGCAATAAATCCTTTCTGATTCTGATTCTGATATGAACATAAGTCTGGGTCTCGGAGCAGTGAAGGTGGGCGGCGGCCTCAGACCTGCAGGGCGTCGGCCTGCTGCGTGCTGATGCGGATCTTGGGGATGCGATGGTCCCACGGAACAGCCAGGATCCTCTGGGAGTTCCTGCTCTGGGGCTGGGTGGCGTCCCGGGGGGGGAACGTGACCACGTAGTCCCTCCAGCTCCTCTGCAGGACCCCCACCACGCGGCCTGGGGGGTTTCAGAACGTCACTGCAGATTCTTCACTCTGCACTGACACTTAGACTTTATATATAAATGATGTTATATAAATAATAAAGTCATTTAAACAGAATGAATTCTCTCAACTTTACAGTAAACTTACAACTTTTCTCGGCTTTCGACCCAATCAAAGTTTTCTTTGAGTGAATGAACTTCTACATTTTTAACAATTCTACGTTTGATCCTTTCCAGCAGTTTATTCCAGAAGCAACTTCCTCTTCTTGTACAATTTCTATATGAATTACACACACCTGCATTAGGTCTGATTCCAGTTTCAGATTTATACCATTTAAGTGTGATGAGTTATAATTAAACTTTAATGAGGTTCTGAGGTCACTGCAGCCGAGGCCCCTGGTTGGCCTGGTGCTGAGTTCTGTGTAGAAGCTGAACCCGACCTGTAGGCAGCGGCTGGCTGTCTCCGCCCTCTCCGCTCTTCTCCTCCCCCCGAGCCTCCGTCAGGGTGGAGGTCTTCCCTCGCCACTCGCTCTTCGGCAGCAGCTCCACCACGACCACGTCCCCGTGCATCGCCCGGTTCCGGTTCTTGTCTCCGGACACCAACACGCCCGAGCCGCCTGGGGAGAGAGAGGAGGATCAGGATGGAAACATGTCTCAGCTGAAGGTGACGTCTGCTGCAGTTCATCACCTGAGCTCTTGTTGGAGGAATCCTCCGTCCTGATGAAGGCCTCCGTCTGTGCTCGGTGTTTGCTGACGTTCAGAGTCCCCTGAGGATACAGTCAAGATATGATGCATTTGGATTTCAGGAACATTAACGACTTTCATTCAGCTGACGTTGAATGTTCAGTTCTATCGGCTCTGCTCAGAGCTGCCTGCATGTCCTGGTGTCCCGAGGTTCAGCTGAGTGACAGGAAACCGTTGGAACATTCCTCCTTTCTTTAGCTGAAACTAATTCATACCGCTTCCTCTAAAAAAGGCTTTTAAAAAACCTGTTAAATGATCTAATTCAACCAAGTTTCTCTTCTGCGAGTGGATTTTCTGCAGCAGCAGAGAAGATGAATTTTGCAGTTTTACTGGAAATTCAAAGAATCCTTTTTCCTGATTTTTCTGAACATGAGAAAGTCCCGGGACACAAAGCCGGCCGATGGAGCCGTGGTGGATTCGTCAGGTACCTGGATGTAGCGCCCGGACTTGATGCCCGCCTCCAGGACCTCAGGCGGGAGGTGCTCGGTGAACTCGCCCTCCTTGCCCTCGCTCTCCTTCTCCTGCAGCGCCTGGCGCACGGAGGCGTAGAGCTCGCCAGCCGCTGGCAGCTCGGGCCAGAAGCTCTGCAGATACTCCTGGAACACAGAGGAGGAGCGTGAGGAACCAGCAGGACCTGAGGGATCTGATCAGGGTGTTAGAACGAGAGGCTTGTAGAGTTCTGTGGTAACAGCGTGAAGTGAGTTCAGATCTGATGGATCGTTTCAAGACAGTTTCTGAACGTGAGTTGTAGATCAAACGTTTTTAATACTTCACAGTATTTCTTTAAAACCAATATAATAACAATATCTCCCCTCGGGCAGGAGGCTTCGGACCATCAGGACCAAAACCTCCACAAGACCAGCTTCTTCCCGACTGCAGTGGGTCTGATCAACAAGGCCCGGGACCCCCACCCCCCCACCTGACCACACACCCCTAACATGTGTTAAATTAACACATATCATTATATTATATATATAACACTGTATTACATTGCATATTGCAATCTGACACTGTTCACTGTTTTGCTTTTTGCATTGTGCATTTCACATTTTACTTTTATCTTTTATATATTTTTATATAGATATGTTTATGTCTAATCAATGCTACCTTGTATAAATATTAGAAAAAGTGAGTAAAAAAGAAGTAAATAGTGAGTAAATATATATTGTTTTTTATTATTACTATTGTTTTTCTTATGTGTGTTGTATTTATTGTGTTTCTATGTTTCTATGTTCATTGTATGCACCAATAACCAGAGAAAATTCCAGGTACCTGTAAACCTACTTGGCAATAAATACTTTCTGATTCTGACTCTGATTCTGATTCTGATTCTGATTCTGATTCTGATTCTGATTCTGACTCTGATTCTGATTCTGATTCTGATTCTGATTCTGATTGGATCCTGAAGCGACCTCGTGAAGCTTCTCCTCTCATCAGCAGCTTTTCTCAGCTTCTCGCTCCACGAGTCAAACTGTGGTCACTTCATCAAAGTCTCCAACGCAGCCGGGAAGCTTTACTCCCCCCCCCCCTTCCCCCCCGACATGTTTTTAACTCCGCGGCAGCCAGGAGGAATATGAGCTGTCGAGCAGCTCAGTGGAGCCGAGTGACGGAGCAAATACACAAGTACACAACAAGTACACAGCAAGTACACAACAAGTACACAGCAAGTACACAGGAAATACACAAATACAGCGGCAATGATACAACTCAGCAGCAGAGAATCACTTCAGCTCTCTGACAGATCCATGAAGATGGAAAAGATCCATCCATCCATCTATATAACTATCCATCCATCCATCCATCTATATAACTATCCATCCATCCATCCATCTATATAACTATCCATCCATCCATCTATATAACTATCCATCCATCCATCCATCTATATAACTATCCATCCATCCATCCACCCATCTATATAACTATCCATCCATCCATATAACTATCCATCCATCCATCTATATAACTATCCATCCATCCATCCACCCATCT